>NC_068293.1:11692709-11969401 GCF_025860055.1 Xyrauchen texanus | reverse complement strand
AATGACTTGAATCTTGACTCAAACTTATCCAGATTAAAGACTTTTGAACATCTCCACTCGATGCAGCATTTCTTGTTTGTCTAATTGTGCAGCAGCATGTCCACATGCTAACACAGCATGTTTGTATATGATAGCAGTAGCAAGTCTTCATATTTCAGTACACTGCCTCTGCAGTGTTGCAGTTCGAACGGCAGGTACAATATCATATCAATATGCCCTACACATGAAAACATTTCAGTGTCGTACTTGTAAGTTAAACTGCCAGGAGCCATAAAATGCATGCTCCTGGCACAGTTCAATACTAATACAAGTACTAGTGATTCATTACCCTGTGCAAACAGTGGGAGACAACTCACAAATTGTTTGTAAGTCTGAAACAGAATTTAAAAAGACTACCAATTCAGTTGTGATAACACCACAAAGTTTTACCGGTGAAAAGCTTCTCTTTTGGCTGGGTCAACTCAAAATGTAACTTTCTCTAAAATTGTACAAGCAAATGTCTTTTAAGGCTTGTCTGTTGTTACAGTATCATTGCAAATCAAATCATCATGGTGCACCCTACTCTGAGAGTGCTGACAAACCAATCGGATTACCCATAGCTGTATTCTTTTAACATGCAATAGAGAAAATGAAGTGAAATGGGAATTACATTTTTCTTATCGAATGGTTTGGGAAAGTGCATATGTCTGCTTTGTGGTGGTGGTTTTAACACAATTTAAAAGATCTAGTTTAAAATGTCACAATTGAACTGTGGTGTCTAGATAAACCAGTTTAATTCCAGAACAGAAAATAAATGCTTTATGGACATTACATTTGAGGAGAGCTGATAATAAAGACAGCCTATGTAAACTAAATGTCAGGATACCAAGATCTCAGGGCTGTGTCCACTGATCCAAACCACAGTGTCCATTTTGCTTGGTATAGGTACTGTAGGGATACAATTACATGCTGTAAACTGGCACTTCGTCTCTCTCTGAGTGAAAAGGTTTCTTTTAGGAATTCTTATGGAAAAAGAGCACTGAGTCTGTATGATGGTTTCTGTTTTGTTTTTATCTTCTCAAAGGAGCAGTGAGCCCAGTTTAACCTCAACCTACCCCTCAAATCATCCTCCCTTTATTCAAGTATACCGAACTCTCTCTTGATCAGAATAAAAATAGCCATGCCCCCAAAGCCCATTTTGAAAACATGAAGCATTGGCCAGCCTCACTGGGCTTCATGCTTGACTGGAATTCCCAGTGGAATTCTGTCAGTTTTAGAGATAAAAAGAAACATACTTTTCTGTTTTCGAGGGAGAAGACAATTCATTTCAGAGATGAAAGGCTGAAGTCTCTTCTTAACAATGGTGGAACAGGGAAAAACTAGGGGGAACAAATGACAGAGAAAAATAATGCGTGGACCGAGAGATGGAGATGGTAATATATGTGGAATTGTAGAGCAATCCATTTAAAGTGCAAGTCTGTGCTTTGTAGCACAGGAGGGAGATTAAATTTGTGAGATGGAGGAGAAAGATAATTCACCTTGCGCTTTAGTAATTATGATTTCAAGTCAGCACTATATAGGTATTCCTCAACCATTTTGATAAGGGGTTTGTTCAAAACCACTAACACTTAAAGGGAAATTTCACCCAAAATTGAAAATTCTCATCATGAAAATCATATTACAATTAATTTAAATTGTCATAAAACAACTTACTACTGTACAGTACATGTCTCATCAAATAATTATGGTTTTCCGGTGTAGAACTCATCCAGTGATCATCACAGAATGAAAACAGTTTGAAAACATCATCGCTACTGCAGTTCAGGAGTAACACAGTTCATTTATATACAATGTAATAATGTCACTTAAAACATGTGAAAGGCTGATGCTGAATGGAAATGAACAAGCTCTCGAAGTTTCTAATGAATTTTCAGCACATGTCAAGACACCTGTAAGCATAATAATGCTATTGCCTCTTTAGTTCTAGATGCTCCGCTTCTGGATGTCTATCCTAGCCGAGCCATAATGGTGGATAATAAAGCAGTCTCTGCTGTAGACTTCTTGCCAATAAAGTGAAAAGAGCACACACATAAATTATTACAAAGCTTTTTCAAACAGATGTTCAAGTCAATCCTTCTATGGAAGGAACCGCATCTAGGACTGGGGCGCTGTGCTTTGCGATTGGTTTCTAATCATAACATTTCTTTTTTGACAACTTTAGTTTTGCTTGATTATTTGGATAACTGTTAACTGCACACTTTGTCTCGGAAATTTTAAAACGCCAACCAATCACACTTCCGCTAGCCAACCAGAAATTACACCCACCAAGCTGAAGACCTTATTCATACTCCAGGTTTTTGAACGTGGAATTAAAGGTTTGCAGGGTAAACTTCAACAGCTGTGAATGGGAGACCACTGCAAACATTATTTTAACTTTTCCATTTGCTCCAAGAGCAAAATAAAAAATCCACTATTACATTTGAATGACTTTCCAGAAGATAAAATATAGAGAGCAGTGGATTTAGACAGATAGGTGGGAGAAAATGCCATTTACAGTCACTCTCTCAGCAGCTGTAATCGAACCCCTCGCAGCTTTGGTAATTCATTTTATAAAACTAAATCCAGGGTAATATAACACAAAGAATAATATTATAAACTTACACTCAATATTTAAAAAAATACATAATTTAAAAATTTTGCTAAGTTTACGCTGCTAAATAAGATGGAAACGCGTCATCACAGTCTGTGAAAAAGGTCTGTTGTGGATACAACTACAGTGGATGGGGACTGGAGCTTTCAAGCTTAAAGATGCAAAAGCACATCAAAGTATTGTAAAATTGGTCCATTTGACTTGTCTTCTAAAGTCACACTGTAGCTTTGTGTTAGGAACAGATCGAAATCGAAGTAGATTTTCACTAAAAACTTTAACATTCACCCTGGCTGTTCTTGGAATGTTCATGAGAGTTCATGAGAGAGTTCATAGCAGTGTAAAATGAAAACCGAACCAAGTGTTCAAGAATGACATCACTGTGATTTTGCAAACTAAGATGTGATTGGTCTTCCTTTTTAATTCTATTTAACCATCTAAATGCACACTGCCTTTGCATTTTTGATTCATGTATTTCATTCTATGTGCGACAAAGCGGTTCTGATGTAGATTTAGACATTAGATTCCGGCATTAGATTTATGCACAACCGAAGCCTGTAACCTAAACTCTTAAACTTAACAAAAAATCAACTGTGTTGAAGTTTTTGTTTTTCTTGCTTGAATTTTCTGGCATTTCATGGTATTTCATGCAGGAAACACAAATCTAGTCTGTATTGGCCTCTTGTCTAATGGCTGATCTCACACCCGTAGCTGTCTCTTTTCACTCTCAGACAAAGTGTTGCAAATGGTTGTGTATGTGCTGTCTGAAGGATTTGAAATTTCTGTTTGTGGTGCCACTGATTGAATTCTATCCTCTGGAGACATAATTTTGTTGTCTGCACCTCTCATAACATAGTGTTATGCATTCTCTAATATGGTCTCGCCCTTCCACATCGCCTAGATTGTAGAGACGACTGGCTCCTCTTGCCTATTACAATCAGAGATAATGGATGACACCTGCACGCTGCTGCTGATCATAATGCACTATTGTAGTATGTAATGCAAGATAAATTCAGGCACGCCATTATAGTTATGCAATGGATTCGATTTAAAATGAGAGCTCAAAGCACAAATGAAGCAATTTTCCATAGGGTTTGTTTTGTATATTTGGCACAAAATACTTAACAAAATCCTCATTTTTCCCCAACCCTCACACCCATCCTCATTTTTCCCCAACCCTCACATTATCCTCAAACCAACAACCCACATTACACAAAGACACACTGTGGATCTGTAGGTAATTGGATCGGTAGTGTTCTGAAATCCCTTCCTCTCTCTCTTTCCTATTTTTTACTCATTGTGCATGAGAGTTCTATAGTGTTGAGCAGTCGATTAGTTCTGCCACTAGTCAAAATGTTGGGTTTGTGTTGACTAGCTGTTGATCACATGACTTTAATTGTGCTCTTTACACTGGGACAGGAGTAAAATTCCTCTAAATACATTTTGAATTGCATTGAAGAGCCCTTACAAAACAAAATCTAAACTAGCCTCAAATTTTCCGCAAATTTGCTGCTTAGTTATTTTCACATGCAAATGAGCTTGTGATTCGTCGCAAATATTTACCAGACGCTTGCAGCTCTTCACCGGTAGTGGTGAACCTACAGAAAACCTTTGGCAAATAACTTTGCTGCAAAGCTCATTTGCATGTGAAAATTATCTGTGGCTAATTTGCAGAAAGTTTGTTACAAATTTGCAGTGAACTCTCAATTTTTGTAAGGGTGAACATAAAGGAAAACTGGTGTGCTTTGTGTTTACAAAGTATGTAATGTGCGAACCACTCTGCATGCGCTGTGGACATATTAGATGGTCTGAGATCACTTGGAGTGTTCACATACTGTAATGCCACACGTCCTACTGAACTGAACTGAAATGAATCAAGTGTCACCCAGCTGCTGAAAGAAACTATAAGCAAATGGCACATGGCTGTTTATCGAAATGGTTTCTGACAGTGTGTGCCACATGAACCTTGCATTTTCCAATCTCACATCATCTCAGCTCTATGGGCATTTTCTCCACTTCCACACGGTTGTTTTTTTTTACCCAGCCACAAACCGCAAAGACTGCTGATCCTGCTTTGCATATCTTGAGTAATTTAAAATGAGGTAAACATTGACTAGTCGGCTACTTTTATTAATATAAGGAAAAGTGAGTTGTCATGCAAGCCCTTGTCTACATGGCAAGAGGCAAGATTTGCTTAATTTCAAGTAGTCGGCGTGTAATTTCATCCACAATTAATCTCCTAATCAGAGATCCAAGCCCTGAATTAATTTGCTTGTCCTTTCTTCTCGTTTACTTGTTATCCAAATTTCTGCTCCGTTTTAATTTCCCATCTGCTACTATCTTCCTCTTTCTTCTCTCTTTTACTCTTTTCCCCATGTCTGGTTTCCATGGAAACACCACATGTTTCCAAAAGCTGTGTAACAGTTCAAGATGGGCAAGGATGAGGCGGTACTGGCTGAACAGTAAACATAAAATTTAATGTAAAAACATAAAAAACATAAAACAAACACAGACACACATGCAACGCGGCTGCGTGCATCTCTCTCTTCTCTCTCTCTAACGCTCTCTCTCCAACCAGCGTCTCTGACTGTCCTTTATCTCGCTCTCCCACTGATCAGCTGATTCTACGCTGACCTTGCTCCATCACGGCCCGGCCACTCCTCATCGCCACACTCCTCCCCAGCCCAATTCAGGCCTCTGGAGGAGAGACGCTGCCCTTCTGGCCGTTCTGTCAGCCGGTGGTCCACCCCGCTACCTGTGAATCTGGGGGAGAGACGAGGGAGGCGTGGGGAAAGGGCGAGCAGAGAGAGAGAGAGAGAGAGAGAAGAGAGAAGAATATGCTCGCCAGCTCCCAGACGCGCTGTCGCCCGGGTCCTCAACCGCTCCTCCGCCCTTTAGTGGATACCAGCAAGTCCTCCGGCCCCTTGCGGATGGAACCGCTCCTCCCTTCTCAGCAGATGGCCGCAGGCAGATGGCCATGGCTGCTCCCTGGTGGTTGGCAGTGGCGAGGACTCTGCGACAGCGCATCCCTCCTCCTTCCCGGGTTTCAGCACCACTGTAACAGTTCATGGATGGGCAAGTAGAAGGTGGGAACCGGCTGAACAGTAAACATGATGTTTAATATCAAAACTTAAAAACAACATAAAACAAACACAGACACGCATGCAATGCGTCGCGTGCACCTCTCTCTCTCCAACCGGCGTCTCCGGCTGCCCCTTTATCTCGCTCTCCCACTGATCAGCTGATTCAGTTCCCATGACAGGTTGGATTTTGCCCATGCTTGCGTCCAACAACAAGTCACATGAAATGCAGTAGATGATCAACTACACAGAGGAAACGCATATTAGTCTTATCAGACAACTGCCAACAGAGCAATTTTCTAATAAACTGTAGTGTCAAAATGTTCAGATAACGCCACATAAGTCCCCTTCCATCCCAGTGTTGCTTTTTTGAAGATCAGAACACCTGTCCTGCAAACACCCTAATATTACAACATTATATTTTTCTGCTCTTTTTGGTGTATTTGACCCAAATTAGCAAACTTTCCATTAGTAGTACTTCACAATTACTTTAGCTGGTCATGTACTGAATAGAGCAGGATCGATCGCACACCAATCTTCCAGCCACTGAATGGCAGATGTAGTAGAAACACCTCAGGGTGCAAACATGTCCGCTGACCTCTGTTTAGTTAGCGTCAAAGTCCCTTTTTAGACACGTCAGTCCACTCGGCTCTTCCGAGTAGCTGTTTTCTATGGATGCAAGAGGTATTAAAGTACAGCTCCTGTCTTTTTGATAGGTGAAAGACTGAAATCTTCAAACAAATGAAATTAATGAAATCTTGGTTATAATTACATGATTATTCAAATCCGCAGTAACACCAGTCAATAATGGTATCTAAAATTGTGCTGCTTTTGCTCAGATAGTGCATAATGTGCATGCACTTTCTCGAGATAATGGACAGGCGATGTTTTTATCTAAAAGGTGATTGGCTCTTTTACCTATAAGGTGGAACTTCTACATCCAGTACATTAATCTTCTATTAATTTACTGTATGTACAATTGCTCAGTCTTTGGCTAAACCGCCTCTGTTTGCATTCAGTAAGAAGTCTTAAGACAGACCCAGGTGATCAATGGTTTCTGATTTCCCTTTAATTTCCTTAGTAGAAAAATTTAACAGATGTGCTCATCAGGCCCCATAGCGCCACGTAAACATGCACCAGTACAGTCAGCAGAAACTCTTTCCTCTAAAGAGCACACAAAGTATTTTTCTCAATGATTAACCCTTCAGGTCATTTAGACTTTAACACAGATTTATACAATTTAATGTTAACCTTTCAGCCTGAATATTCAAGTGTGCAATTTTTCAAGGTTTAAACTAGGGCTGCCAATTTAACATGTTAATCTAGTGTGACGAATTATACAAAATATAACATGTTACAAAATGTAACAAAGCAATTGTGCTTTGACTGTAATAAGGAATATTACCATCAGAGCAAGCTTGATTCAAGCTTGAAGATTCAAGTAGCACCTGTTTTCTGCATGGGGCAGTTAGCAAAACTTCAACTTCAACCAAGGCACAACTGTACAGAGACAAGCCACACTTACCAACAGCAGACAGCACAAGATGAGAATGCGTTCAAACACAACTTGATAGAGCGAAAATCCAAATGCAGGGATCTGAAGACATGTTTTTCTTAAGTTTTAAACTATGTTAAGCTTGACACGCGACTTAAAAATGGTATGTTTATGATGTGGCACAACCAAAAGCACCCCCAGATCATCACCGATTCTCCACCAAATTTCACAGTGGGTAAATGGTCTGCACTTATATAACGCCTTTTTTAACTTTAGAGGTTACCAAAGCGCTTAACACTGTGTCCCATTCATACACACACACACTCATACACCGATGGCGGCAGAGCTGCCATGCAAGGCTCTAGCCTGCCATTGGGATCAACTTGGGGTTCAGTGTCTTGCCCAAGGACACTTCGGCATGTGGAATCGTGTTGGCCGGGAATCAAACCTCCAACCCTGCGATTAGTGACCGACTCGCTCTACGACCTGAGCCACAGCCGCCCCTGTGGGTGCGAGGCACTGTGGCTCGAAAGCCTCTCCAGATCTCTAACAATTAGATGACCAGGTTGAGGATCGGTGATGATCTGGGGGTGCTTCAGTAAGGCTGGAATCGGGCAGATTTGTCTTTGTGAAGGACACATGAATCAAGCCATGTATAAGTTTGTTGCTTCCTTTTGCTCTGACAATGTTCCCCAACTCTGAGAATTGCCCCATGCCACACAGCCAGGTCAATCAAGGTGTGGATGGAGGACCACCGGATCAAGACTCAGTCATGGGTGGGGGGACTGGGTAGCTCAGCGAGTAAAGATGCTGACTACCACCCCTGGAGTCGTGAGTTCGAATCCAGGAGCGTGCTGAGTGACTCCAGCCAGGTCTCCTAAGCAATCAAATTGGACCGGTTGCTAGGGAGGGTAGAGTCACATAGGGTAACATCCTCGTGGTCACTATAATGGATACTGCGTGAGAATAGTATGAAGCCTCCACATGTATGAATTGGGCTTTCCAAATTGGGGAGGAAAGGGGAGAAAAAAAAAGAGAAAAAATCCTGTTATGGCCAGCCCAATTTCCAGACCTGAACTGCATTGAAAACATCTGGAATGTGATCAAGAAGAAGATGGATGGACACAAGCCATCAAACATGATGCATCAAATCATCAAGCATGATTTTTTTTATTTGAACTAAAATTCAAATGAAACTGAAAAAAATGAAGTGCAAATAAAATATGTGTTGTTCAACTTTTTGAAAGATGGCTTTTCAACTGTTGTGAAGGGCAAAGAAATATATTGACGATATAAAAAAAGAATATATATATATATATATATATATATATATATATATATATATATATATATATATATATATATATACACACACACACACACACACACACACACACACACTACCAGTCAAAAGTTTTGAAACACACTCATTCTTTAATATAATTTTTTTTTCACATTTTAGAATAATAGTAATAATAGAATAAAAGTAATCAAAACTTCAATTATTGTAGTAACATGATGCACGTAAAACAAAACAAACCGTGACTGGTCAGTTTACATGTCTCAGTCGCTTCACATGCAAGCAGGAAATTTTTTAGCCCTCAAGAAGAAAATCGGCCAAACAGGAAAATGTATCAGCCTCTGCGATTATATTGCTTGACCACTACCTGATATTAACTTCCATTCTGTGCTAGTAGGTGGTAAATCAAGCACATACTGTATGTGTGCTATGTACAGAACTTACACAGGTACATTCTAGATTTTATTACCTATTTTAAGATGTATTGATTTGTTGGAGCCTTTGGCCACCAGCACAACTTTGCAAAGAGCTGACAAGACTTCAGGCAGGCAGGCATATGCAATTAGCATTGATTATACAGTATGTTTGAAATGGCGTTGGATCATGTGATTAAGATGCACAGCCACCATTGTGTTGTGGTGATCAACAAAATATGTTCTTTAGCTGCATCAAGCTAATTAGGCACTTTGCATAGAAACCCTTTTATCACTGAATAGTCCTTGATTGCTTTTGGCGTCTATCAGACAAGCCTGACACCCTGCTTCATTTCCTCTCTGGGATCTTCATTCACTTTTATTTTTCCGTGCTGTCCTCTCCAGATAATCTACACCAGAGATCAATTTCCTGATGGGGATTGCTGAGAGATCTCTCGATTTACCCAAGCTTCAAGCTTCTGAGCTAATCTATCACACTGACACCATAGTCAATGTACCACAGACGTTGTTGGCAAGGAAATGGAGAATTAAAGGGTTAGCCCACCCAAAAAATAAAACTATGCCATCATTTGCTCACCCTCATGTTGTTCCAAACCAGTATGGTTTTCTTCTGTAGAACAGCAATGAAGCTGCGAAGAATGTCCACAGTGCCATAGGCTATCAAGCTTCAAAAAGGATCAAAAAAGCACTGTAAATGTTTAATAAAAGTAGTCTTTCTGAAATTTGAGGTATTTTCGAAGTCTACTGAAACCATATGATAGCTTTGTGTGAGGAACTAACCACAATTTAAGTTATTAGACACTGAAATTGTTAACCTTTGCAGTAGCTATTTCATTCACATCTCATTCACACTCCAGCATATTCAAACTTGCTACGTTGCAACTGGTCACATGCCATGCAAGAACCAATGGAGCATAGTTTGATGTCAAACCTGGTGTGATGTGTCAAACCTATATGTGAACAAGATTTGAGAGCTTCCTACTTTCTACATAAATCTATTTGGCTTTTTTAATTGTACATTTCATGTAAATGTTTTGTTTTGCTTTTCGTCCTGTTTGGAGCTTGAACACCTGTGGTCACTCTATATGCTGAAAAGGACATTCTGCCTAACACCTCCTTTTCTTTTCCACTGAAGAAAGAAAGGTATACATGATTGCAACGACATGTGGGTGAGAAAACACAATAAAAACATTTGGATGAACCTTTAAAAATTTAAAATAAATTCAATAATGATTTGGTTCATTTCATGTTCTCTGCTTTTTCATTTTGCTGAAGTCTTGCTCTTAATACCTGTTTTCCTGATTTTATGCTATTTTTTCATTTTATTTTTCTCAATGTGTGTATTATTTTTATTCTTATTTCATGTTCTTAATTGGTTTTTATTTTTATATGTATCTTGTATTTTCTTTAAAATGTATATGTAAAGCACTTTGAATTACCATTGTGAATGAAATCTGCTAAATAAACTTGCCTTGCCTTTAAGGATTTTGAAACTAGAGGGAACAAAGAGTCTTGCAACACATATGTGTCCTCCTCCCTTTGTGCATTTGTTTAAAAAACACAATGACCCATCAAATGGAGTTATTTCTTTAGTTTTGCCAGAGTGAATGCTAGAGATCCTCAGTAGGCTAACTTGCTGATGCTAAGATTTTTTTTGTGTGTGCATCTGTCTTTTCTTCTCTCTTTGGTAATTCAAACCTCAGCTGAAATCATATGGGTCTCTGTCATGCCTCATTCATTTCTCCACGTAAGCAAATGTATTCCCCAGCACGCAGATTATACACAATACCAGACGAGTAAGGTGTCATGCGTTGAAGCTGAAAAATCCCTCTAGAATTTGTGAATGTTTGAGTGTCTTTATATACATTCGGTGATCTCTTCCTTCCCTCAGTGTACACATTTAAATATCATGCCAGGAATGCTCCTTATGTTGGTGGGAATCTGTATAGTGTCTGATGGGTTCTTCAGTAATTAAAGTCAATGGGGTGTAGCGGTGTGAGATGTATTTTAGTTCAGGCCAGACGAAATGGCAAGAAGAGATGGTCCATATCAGAGACAGTGCTCACAGTTAAAACTCGTCATTGCTCTAGACACTGTCACAGAGTTCATTGTGGTTAGGTGTCCAGGTCTGTAAGACAAAATACTGAAAGTTAGATACTTGGTTATTGCATCAATACCAGTCTAGTATGCTCCTGGGGTACTCTCATGTCCACATGATATTATAATATTATAATATGATATAAGATGCTTTGGATACAAAGGACTCATACCCACCAAGATTTATACAGTTGGTGTCCTGCACAGACTATTACACCAAATGGAAATAATAACTTAAAATGACTTCAAAAATAATAGGTTTCCCAAACATTCCCACCATCTTTCATGGGTTGGACAAACATGTAGTTCTGCTCCAAACTCGCACCATATGTTGAGCAAAGGTTTCTGTGCTGGGCTGTTCTGGATGCTTAAGCAAACAGTTTTCATGTTTTGATTAATACATTGCTTTCTAATATACCTTCTTTTCAACCAGTTGTAAAGGCACTAGGGCTGGGTGATAGGATGCTGTAATCTGATATCTACGATCATGGAAATATCCCAATTTGTGACACTCATTGACAGATGATGATCGACAATTTTGGGAAATGGCAAAGCCATGGATCTGAGAAGTCGCCAAATATATTAAACTGTAGCCCATGGTGTGAAACTAGTGGTGCGTGGTGCTTTATTTCCATGGAGCAGTTTGTGATTAACATGCATTGTGAACGAAACTGTGCCTGTTCAGTAAAAGATAGCTTTGTATTAAAGCCAAAAGACAAAAATGATTAAATCATAAAATAATACAATAATACAATACACGTTCAACTTGAACCTAAAATTGAGTTCTGTTGTATTGTCTTTTGGCAGCATTAACTGTATTACCAAAACGCAATACAAACTCAAATTTGACAAGAACACATTTGGCAGCATTATTTTGGGAATACAAGGGAATATATCAGGCTTATTTATCCATCCATCCATCCATCGTCAACCGCTTATCCTGTGTACAGGGTCGCGGGGGCTGGAGCCTATCCCAGCTAACATTGGGCTAAAGGCGGGGACACCCTGGACAGGTCGCCAGTCCATCGTGAGGGCCACACATAGACAGACATACACTCACACTCACCTCCACATCCACATCCACACCTAGGGCAATTTTTGGAGACACCAATTAACCTAGGCTTATTTATTATGATTATTATTATTATCTTTACATTTATAATTGTCTTCGGTTCTTAATTTTTTGCTGTTAGTAATTTTCCACCTTTTGTCACTGACTGATAGTTGCATTATGACAAATGGAGCCATTGGAGACAGTAAATGTTTGGAATTGGGGAGGTGGTTATAAAAGATTTTTGATCACTTCATTATTTTAATTGCTTTTTTCATTTATTTTAATGTGGCATATGAATTTAGAAAAAAAGTATTTTGTTTAATTTTTTCGTGTTCCAATAAATGTATTTTCTTTTAAAGCAAAAATATTCACCGACCCTTGGCAGGGGGGTTGACGAGCTAATCGTATATCTCAATGTTTTTTTTATTATCGCTAACATATTTTTTACATATTGCCCTAAAAGCTCTATGATCTAAAATCTATGGTTACATTTACCTTTACATGGCGAAATTCTGTGGGCGAAGAAGCGTGGCTGGATTTTGAGTGCGTATGAAACCAGCAATAAACAAATTGCCAAGTGGCCTCTTTTTAATGCTGCACTTTTATCTGTGAGTGTGAAATTAAAATCATGTTCTTGTCCATTATGAATATTCACTGTTGCTGTGTATGAAGCACTGCACACACATAGGTCACTGCCAAATCAAGCAACTTCCTTTTGGTTCTATTGGATTTATGTACTTTCTATTTGTACTTTTTATGTACTAAGCTTATTAGAGCAATGTGCCTAGCTTAGCAATATGCTTAAGTCAAACTTCATTCAAACCAGTTTTTTGCACTTAGTTGCTGCCTATGAAGAGTGTTCCAATCAGTCACGTATGAGGGTCCATTCCAGTTAGGATTCTTCCTTAAAAGCCTGCAGCCTATGTAGGCAGTAGACAGCAAGGCAGCATACTAGGTTTTGGAATGGAGCTAATGTCTCCAATGTTGTTGAAGATTCTTAAACTAATAGTCATCTTCCTCTGTTTCATCACTGCATGATTGTGTAGAGAGATGGTCATAGAATTTGAGTTGAGGATGTGTTCTGATTGCAGTAGTCATCCCTCTTTGCATGTCTTTTGTTGCAGTACTGAAGCTGCTGAAGGAGGGAGCTGACCTGAACACGGTGATTTCCTCAGGAGGAACTCTGCTCCATCTGGTAAGAACATGAGGACAAGCTCTGACAAATTCACTTACACACACACTGCCTCTTGAGCTTCTGTAACTGAGCTGACCTCAGTACACCATCCAACTATCCACTTTTTAAAACAAAGTACCCAGTTACTCACTCTCTCACAATCACACTCACCCAATTTTATTTGATTTACCTACCTTCATATTTTGTTTTCTGTTCATTTAAGACCACTGACATTGTTGATTAATTCTCTTTTTTTTACACAATGCTTGTTTATGTCACTGTCTTGCTCTGTTCAATAATGGATTATTTACTAAATGGTTGAATGCAATACACTCCCTCCAAAGAGTTCATTGTTACACTAAGAAACATTTGATACATTCAGTGGCACTGACATTAATAGACCCAGTCCAGTGTGTGAGTTGGTCCAGTGTGCGACTCAAGCTATACTTAAGCAAGACAGATTATTTTTAATTTTGCATCTATAGAGAGGTAAATACATTTAAAGGGTCCACCATGGTATAGTATAGCTAAACGGAAGCAAATCAAATTTCAATGCTAATTGGGTACTGTTTTATTAAGCCTAGGCTTTCTCACAAGGAGGAACACTTACTAAAGCCTGTTTTAGTTACTTTTCCCCAGGTCTAGAGATTTTACTCATTAGAGGTCTAGAGATTTAGTCTTTCTAGCATGTCAGTTCACTGTCGGGCATCTTTGGAACACTTCCGGGAGGCTATTTTCAGTCATGACAGTGCAGCTCCTATCTGCTTGAATGGGGTAACACCAAAATCTCAAAAACGGTTGGTCAAAATTATGATTAAAAAACATATTTTAAATCTGCAGTAAACTCTTAACAATACTGGTATCATAAATTGTTCTTCTTTACCTCAGATTACACTGAAAAATAAAATTTTACCAGTTTGTTTTGCTAATGCATATGCACATTCATGAGTTGATTGACAGGCGATGTCTGTATCGAAAAGGTGATTGGCTCTTTGACCTGTAAGGTTGGACTTTCTTTCTACATCCGCCTTTGCTGGGCGTTCCAATTTCTCCCATTCATTTGAATAGAAGTGGCTCGTCTCTGCTAAATAGTATTTCTTCATTGCTTTCTCACCTAATGAACTATAGTTAAATAGTGCATTTTCAACATGTTGCCCACTGAGTTCAGCGTGTGCTGCATTGTTAAAGAGAGCTTTCGCCACCTCGTCTCATCTCTCCGGCAGCAGCACAGAGCACCACACTTGTGGATCACGCACTCAGTTTAAACTGTAACCTGAAGACACAAGCCGTGTCAAAAACTGGTAAATGGTTGAAGGTAGGATGATATTAGGTGCTTTTAAAACTGTTCAGATAGTTCCATTTATCCAAAAAACACTGTTGTATAAACCATTTACTGATGAGGCAGATGCCTACATTTCCCGACGCAGCCATAATTAGTATATAACAGCCCTATACAAACAAACGTGTAACTCCGATCCCACCGTCCTATGTCGGTGTTGTTGATTTTGTTGATGCCATTGAAATGGTAAATGGTCTGCACTTATATAACACTTTTTTAACCTTAACATTTTCAAAGTGCTTTACACTGTGAACTCATTCACCCATTCACACTCACACACCAATGAAGCCAGAGCTGCCATGCAAGGCGCTAGCCTGCCATTGGGAGCAACTTGGGATTCAGTGTCTTGCCCAAGGACACTTCGGCATGTGGAGTCGTGTGGGACCGGCAACCCTGCGATTAGTGGCCAACCTGCTCTACCACCTGAGCCACGGCCGCCCAAAGCGCTCGCAAATAATGTCAGAATAAAAATGGAGAGAGTGCGAGTGTGATCCTGTCTACAGGTCCAAGAGCAACCACAAATTACGTCAACACGTGATGTGGCAAAAATAAACAATTTATTAAAGAAATAGTGGGATAAACATACAGACTTCAGGAGTGGAACCAGCCACAACAACAAACAAAATATATTCTTTCTAGAGGGTTTAGAAAATAGCTTGCCTATCAAAAGTAAAAGACAAGAAAACACAATCACTTCCCTAACTCCCTCTCTATAGCCAATCATAGTTAATGTTCAGCTGGTGGCACTCATTATCCTGCTTAATGGTCAGCGGAGGTGACAACAAGGAAAGCACAGGGAGACACAACACACATATCAAACCACAACACCATGATAACAATAACATTTTAAATACCACCATCACAATGACATAATAATATACGCCCCTCGGGACATAACACTAGAGCTTTTAATATGAACTAACATTTTAGCTTTTAACCAACTGGCCCCAAGGTCTTTTAGTGGATGTATGAAGTCAGTTCCTCTCAAGTTCACACAGGTGATCTAGCAGAGGAACCACATGTTTAGTTCATCACATTTGCTATTGACATGCTCCCTAATGCTAGAAATACTAGAAAGCGTCTAAATACTTTGTCTTAATCATTTAAACCCAATCAGACTTCTAATGTGAAACGTTTTGCTTTAAAAGTCTTCTTTCTTTAACACATATGTCACTTGCTTTTATATTTTGCTATCTAACAAAATGTCATGGCTTAAGTGGCCAAATACTATTGGGGCCATTTGTAAATCTAAACATTTCAAGAGCACTTCAAGTCTTGAAGGTTTTTGCCCTCAGTAATCCTCTTTGCTGTTCTGTGACTTTTTGCTCTCATCTCTGCAGTGTGCCCGTCATGACAATGTGTTTGCAGCAGAAGTTCTAATAGAGAAAGGATTGAATGTCAACCAGCAGGATGAAGACCTCTGGACAGCCCTGCATGTGGCTTGTGCCTGCGATCATGCCGATATGGTGCTACTGCTGCTGCTGGTATGGACCGGACAACACACACACACACACACACACACACACACACACACACACACACACACACAAACATGGTGAGGCTATTCTTATGAGGACTCTCCATAGACATAATTATTTTTATACTGTACAAACTATAGATTCTATCCCCTAAACCTACCTATAAACCAAACCCTCACAAAAAACTTTTCAACTAAACATTGTTTAGTATGTTTTTTTTTAAGCGATTTGAATTATGGGGACACTAGAAATGTCCTCATAAATCACATTTATAGCATAATACCCTTGTAATTACCAGTTTGTAGCCTAAAAATATATTCCTCAGTAAACCACACGCGCGCACACACACACACACACACACACACACACACACACACACACACACACACACACACACACACACACACAGACCACACTCCCTCCATTACCTTCATACTTTCTACCTTTCCTTCCCTAAGCTTTAAAGATTGGAGGCTTTGTGGCTTTTAGTCCATGTTTATTAGCGTTTAGGCCATCTTTAAGCTAGTGTTTTCCTTAAAGTGGACAAAATCAACCTTTCCAGATCCAGATTTTTGTCCAATCAAATTCTAACTAGAATGAAAATGTTCCTTCCCTTATTACCACCTGCAAAATACCAGCAACAGCAAGCAGAAAATCATACTTCATGACGTAATGTGATGTAAGCGAATGGCTGTTGGCTATATAAGTCAAAACAGGATAGAAAACTGCACCTGTAAAGCCATTTTCTTTGAGTCTTTATGAGAATTCTTATTATTTATCTTTGTCTGTGTCAGCTGTGAAACCTATTCTTAATACGATTAAAAGGTTTGTCTGCTGAAGGATGAAAAAGAAAATAAGATGGAAGAGATGAAAAGCATGACTGCCTGCCTCCCTGCACACTCTCACTGGGGTATTGTCAACTTATTGAGCTCCTTCATTTGACACAACACACCCCTGACCAACCTTGTTAGATTTGGGTGTAGGTGTGTGTTTAAGTTGGCAATTGCATTTGACACTGAGTTACATGTAGATCCTTTATGACAGTCTTTGTAATTGGTAAGCACATCTCTCAGTGTGTGCTCAATGACTTGAAAATCAATGACTTCAATCAATTGACAAGGAATAGAAAAATGTACCATCTCTGCAATCAAATCAGAATTAAGAAAGTATGCTTACACATACAAGGAAAATTGAAAAGAAGATAAAGTATATATAGAATACACAATAAGACAATATATATATATATATATATATTGTGAATCTTCCTTATTACGGTCCGGGGCATTGCGATTAATTGATTTTTTTTAACTCTTTATTTTTAATAAAATTAATCGCACTGAATTAACGCATTAAATCGTCAGCCCTAATATATATATACATATATATATATATATATATATTATACACACACGCGCACACATACGTAGTGCAAATTTAAATACAAATCTGTTATATACAGTGCGAGGGAATGTATTGGCAGAAGAGGTAAGATGTGTTGGTTAAGTATAAAAAGACTAAACTGTGAATTGTACATAATTATTGCTCAATGGGGCAGTTTTATCTGTTCCTGAGATTAATAACCTGAGGGAAAAAAACTGTTCCTGTGCCTGACGGTTCTGGTGCTCAGAGCTCTGTAGCGTCGACCAGAAGGCTACAGTTCAAAAAGGTAATGGGCAAGGGAAGTGGGGTCCAGAGTGACTTTTCCAGCCTTTTTCCTCAATCTAAAAGTGTACAGTTCTTGAAGGGAGGGCAGTGGGAAACCAATAATCCTCTCAACAGTCAGAACTGTCCTTTTGTAGTCTTCTAATACCCAATTTCATAGCTGAACCAAACCAGACAGTAATTGAAGTGCAGAGGACCGACTCAATGTCTGCTGAGTAGAACTGTATCAGCAGTGCCTGTGGAAGGTTGAACTTCCTGAACTGGTGAAGGAAGTACAAACTCTGCTTGGCCTTTTTCACAGTGGAGTCCTTGTGGGTCTCCCACTTCAGGTCCTGTGAAGTGTTAGTGCCCAGGAACCTGAATGACTGCACTGCTGCCACAGTGTTTAGAATGATGAGCGGGGTCAATGTTGGGGTGTTCCTCCAAAAATCCTCAATCATCTCCACAGTTTTGAGCATGTTCAGCTCCAGGTTGTTTTGACTGTTGTTCAAGCCTGTATACAGACTCATCGTCATCTTGGTTGAGGCCGATGACAATGGTGTCGTCTGCAAACTTCAGGAGTTTAACAGAGGTGTCCTTGGTGATGCAATCATTTGTATACATAAAGAAGAGTAGTGGGGAGAGCACTCATCTGATGATGATTTATCATTTAAAGCAGAATGCATCTTCACACTGCTCCAGTGATCCATTGATGGGGCCAAAGATGGGGGCCTGCTGGTTATCACAGGATCAAAGACACATGAGTGAAACAAATTCTGGGCCCTGTGCTTTCCTTGTCTTTTGTTTTCAGAAGACACGGCACACCTCTTCTTCACAGATCTTAAGTGCAGGTTGAGTAGCAGGAGGGGGGTTGCAGGGAAGTGTTGGTATTTATTTGAAGTCTACAGTTGAACACATTCAAGGCGTCAGCCAGTTGTTGGTTCCCTACAGTGTTGGAGGAAGGTCTCTTGAAGTTAGTAATGTCTTTCAGGTCACTCCACACTGATGCAGGGTCGTTAGCTGAAATGTGTTTTTCAGCTTCTCTGAGTATATTCTTTTAGCCACTCTGATTTGCTTATTCAGTGTGTTCCTGGCCTGATTGTACAAGACTGTAACCCACCTCTGTAAGCATCCTCTTTGGCCTGACAAAGCTGCCTGAGTTCTGCCATGGTTTGCTGTTGTTTAACTTTAAATAAGTCCTAGTAGGAATGAACATATTCTCACAGAAACTGATATATGATGTAACCGTATCTGTGAGCTCATCCAGATTGGTGTCTGCAGCTTCAAAAAAAACTCCAATCAGTGCAGTCAAAGCAGACTTGTAGTTCCAGCTCTGCTTCATTGGTCCATCTCTTTACAGTCTACAGCCAATTTTAGTTTCTGTCTGTAGGTTGGGAGAAGATGAACCAGACAGTGATCAGATAGTCCCGAAGCTGCTCTTGGGACAGAGCTATATGCATCCTTTATTGTTGTGTAGCAATGATCCAGTATATTTCTGTCTCTGGTTGGGCATATAATGTGCTGTTTGTATTTGGGCAGTTCACATGTGAGGTTTGCTTTGTTCAAATCCCCAAGAATAATAATAACTTTATTTCATCTGCTAAACACAAACAAAGATTTTTAGAAGTATATCTCAGCTCTGTAGGTCCATACAATGCAAGTGAATGGGTGCCAACATTTTTAAGCTCCAAAATCCATATAAGGCAGGGGTGTCAAACTCAGTTCCTGGAGGGCCACAGTCCAGCAAGGTTTAGCTCCAACCCTAATTAAACACACCTGAAGCAGCTAATCAAGGTCTTGAGGAGTGTTTGAAAATTACAAGGATGCATTTTGGAACAGGACTGGGACTAAATTCTGCAGGCCTGTGGCCCTCCAGGAACTGAGTTTGACACCCCTGATATAACGACAACACAAAAGTAATTAATATGACTCCAGTGGTTAAATCAATGTCTTCTGAAGCGTTATGGTAGGTGTGAGTGAGAAACAGATCAATATTTAAGTCTTTTTACTATAATTTGATCTGTTTCTCACCCACACCTATCATATCTGGCCTGAACACTTGAATTCAACCACTGGATTACTTATATGCTTCCTTTATGTGGATTTTGGAGATTCAAAGTTTTGGCACCCATTCACTTTATATGGACCAACAAAGTAGAAATATTATTAAAAAATCTTGATTTATATTCTGCAGAAGAAAGAAAGTCATACACATCTGGGATGCCAGGAGGGTGAGTAAATCATGAGAGAATTTTCATTTTGGATTAACTAACCCGTTAAGTTCTACTAATTAAAGGCATAGTCTACCAAAAGTTGAAAACCTATTATTTACACATCTTCAGGTCGTTTCAAAACTGCTTGAATGTCTTTGATCACAAAAGGTGACATTTGGAAAAATTACCTGTCTTCTTTTGTCTATATACTGATGTGAATAAGGGCCTTGACTGTCAAGATTCAAAATGGCAGAAAATCACCATAAAATTATCCAAAATGTGATCTATATTACCTATGACTTGGAAAAATCCCCTTTTGTGTTCCACTGAAGGCAGTCTTACTGTTTAGATTGACATGAGGGTAAGCAAATGATGACAGAATTGTTTTGGTCATGAATAATACACCAAAAGGCAGTCAGATGTTCATATTATTTGGAGACACACAAAGACTCACTCACACGTTTCTACTGCAGGAGGGAATCTCAATAAGACAGCTTAGAGTAAAGTTCTGTCATATGCCGGACATGCCAGATCAGATGAGCTTAATCCTCCACTGTGCTGACATATCCAGGCGGGATCTGGATTTCCCTGCATCTTTAGACAGGCGGCTTTCAGCAAGAGTATAATTGTGTCAGATCACTGCCTTGACTTGTTAGAATGGCTGCAATGTTCATCTTCGAGAATTATGTTCACAACCCATTTTGCTTCCATAATGTGATGTATTTGTAAATTAAATGGGGTATTAATTTAGGAAACATGAACCGGTGTTAGGGAACAAATACAAACTATGGTAACACATCTCAACATGATTCTATTTGTTAACATTAGTAGATGCATTAGGTATTGTGAACTAACAATGAAAAGTATGTTTTACAGAATTTATTGATCGTAGTTATGGGAACAGTTCACACACAAATGAAAATTCTCTCTTTATTCACATACCCTGATTCCATTTCAGATATGTATGAACGTCTTTCTTCAGCAGAACACAAATAACGATTTTTAGAAGAAGATTGAGCTCTGCCAGTTCCTTATAATGCAAGTAAACGTGTGCCAGCACTTTGACGGTCCAAATGTCACATTTAGGCAGCATAAAAGTAATCCTGTTACGATGCAGGAGGAGGCAGGCAAGGAGTTGGATCCAAATGCAGTGACTTTATTTAACAATGGTGAAAACTAACGGACAAAACACAAACAAAGGAAATACCCGCGATGGGGAAACAAAACGCAAACACTGAAAACATGAAAGGCAGAACCGGCAGGATGAACACGAGGAAGAGCACGAAGACGGGCGTCCACAAACATCAACGATAGACAAGGGAATGGAGAACAAACAGGGTATATATACACTGGTTACAAGATGATGACAAACTACAATCAGGTGAGCACAATGACACACGGCTGGCAGTGATTAGTGCTGGGGATCATGGGAAATGTAGTTCTAACACGAAGACAGTGAAACACGGGGCGGACAACAAGGAAAACGCGACATGGACTGTGAACAGAGACGGGAGAAACAGAAAACACGGGACAGACAACAAGGGATCATAACATAGGCCCCCTCAAAAGGACCGGATTCCAGACGGTCCTAGAGGGAAAAGACCCACAAGAACAACAACAAGAAAAAATGACCAAGGAGTGAGGGGGTAGACCCGGGGAAAACAGACAGATGAAGGGGGCACAAGGGACACAGAGACAGACCAAGGAGATACAAGGGACAATTAGACAGACCAAAGGGAGGCAAGACAGGCAATCCCAGGGGGCAACGTGGGGCAGATAGACAGTCCGGGGGCAACGAGGGGCAGGCAGGAAGTCCAAGGGGGCACAGAGGGCAGGCAGGAAGTCCAATGGGGAACAAAGGGCAGGTAGGAAGTCCAAGGGGGCACAGAGGGCAGGCAGGAGGTTCAGGGGGTCACAGAGGGCAGGCAGGAAGTGCTGAGGGGCACAAAGGGCAAGGACAGGTTCAGGTGGTCTGGGAGCTGGCCACCGGGCAAGGACAGGTTTGGGGGGCCTGGGAGGAGGCCACCGGACAGGGACTGGGTCAGGGGGCCTGGGAAGAGGCCACAGGACTGGGACTGGGTCAGGAGGTCTTGGGGGAAGCCACAGGACGACAACAGGGTCAAGAGACCTGGTAGGAGGCCACAGGACAGGGACTGGGTCAGGGGGCCTGGGAGGAGACCACAGGACTGGGACTGGGTCAGGAGGTCTGGGAAGATGCCACAGGACAGGGACTGGGTCAAGAGGTCTGGGAAGAGGCCACAGGACGGGAACAGGGTCAGGAGGCCACAGGACAGGGACTGGGTCAGGAGGCCTGGGAGGAGGCCACAGGACAGGGACTAGGTCAGGGGTCCGAGGAGAAGGCCACACTAAGGGGACAGGTTTGGGTGGCCCGGGAGCTGGCCACAAGGCAAAGGCCGGTTCAGGGGACCTGGGAGGTGGCCATCAGACAGGGACAGGCCCAGGAGGCCTGGGAGGCAGCCTCAGGACAGGGCCAGGTCCCGGAGGCAGAGCTGAGAGGGGCTCTGGAGACGAAGCTGTGGGAGGTTCTGGAGGCCCAGGAGGCGGAGCCAAGAGAGGCGGACCCATGGAAAGCTCTGGAGGAGCAGGGGGCAGAGCTGAGGGAGGCTTTGGGAGCTCAGGAGGCAGAGCTGAGGGAGGCTCTGGAGGCTCAGGAGGCGGAGCTGAGGGAGGCTCTGGAGGCTCAGGAGGCGGAGCTGAGGGAGGCTCAGGAGGCGGAGCTGAGGGAGGCTCTGGAGGCTCAGGAGGCGAAGCCGTAGGAGGCTCAGGAGAAGGAGCTGAGGAAGGCCCAGGAGACGGAGCCGAGGATGGCTCAGGAGGTGGAGCCTAGGGCGGTGGCACCGCAGGAGGCTCCAGAGGCGAAGCTCTGGGAGGCTCGGGGAGAAGAGCCGTAGGAGGCTCTGGAGGCAGAGCCGTAGGAGGCTCTGGAGGCTCTGAGAGCAGAGCCGTAGGAGGCTCGGGAGGCGGAGCCGTAGGAGGCTCGGGAGGCTCTGAGGGCAGAGCCGTCGAAGGCCTGGGTGGCTCGAGACGTGGAGCCGCAGGAGGCCCTGGAGGCGGAGCCGTAGGAGGCTTGGGAGGCTCTGAGGGCAGAGCCGTCGAAGGCTTGGGTGGCTCGAGAGGCGGAGCCACAGGAGGCCCGTGAGGCGGAGCCATTGGAGGTGGTGCCGTAGGAGGCTCTAGAGGCGGAGGCTTGGAAGGCTCTGGAGGTGGATCCGAGGGAGGCTCAGGAGGTGGAGCCGAGGAAGGCTCAGGAGGCGGAGCCAAGGAAGGTGGCGCCGTAGGGGCCTTTAGGGGCGGAGCCGCAGGAGGCTCGGGAGGCGGAGCCGTAGGAGGCTCGAGTGACTTGAGGGGCGGAGCCCTGGAAGGCTCAGGAAGCTTGAGGGGCGGAGCCCTAGAAAGTTCTGGAGTCTCTGGGAGCAGAGCCGTAGGAGGCTCTGGAGGCGGAGCCCTGGAAGACTCGAGAGGAGGAGCCCTGAGTGGCTCGAGAGGTTCAAGAGGCGGAGCTCTGAAAGGCTCAAGAAACTTGAGAGGTGGGGTCCTGGGAGGCTCGGGAAGCTCGAGAGGCAGAGCCCAGGAAGGCTCGAGAGGTTTGAGGGGCGGAGCCCTGGAAGGCTCGAGAGGCTTGAGAGGCGGAGCCCTGGAAGACTCGAGTGACTTGAGGGGCGGAGCCCTGGAAGACTCGAGTGACTTGAGGGGCGGAGCTCTGGAATACTTGAGAGACTTGAGAGGCGGAGCCCTGGAAGGCTCGAGAGGCTCTGAGGCGAGCTCTGGAAGCTCGGAGGCGGAGCTCTGGAAAGCTCGGGAGGCGGAGCTCTGGAAAGCTTGGGAGGCTCGGAAGGCGGAGCTCTGGATAGCTCGGGAGGCGGAGCTCTGGAAAGCTCGGGAGGCTCGGGAGGCGGAGCTCTGGAAAGCTCTGGAGGCGGTGCTCTGGAAAGCTCGGGAGGCGGAGCTCTGGAAAGCTCGGGAGGCTCGGAAGGCGGAGCTCTAGACAGCTCGGGAGGCGGAGCTCTGGAAAGCTCGGGAGGCGGAGCTCTGGAAAGCTCGGGAGGCTCGGAAGACGGAGCTCTGGAAAGCTCGGGAGGCGGAGCTCTGGAAAGCTCGGGAAGTGTTGTGACTTGGACGGTAGAAGCCACAGGCGCTGGCTCTGGGACGGTAGTGGCTACAGGCGCTGGCTCTGGGACGGTAGAGGCTACAGGCGCTGGCCCGCTGACCGTGGCAGGCGTGGGCTCTGGCTCGCTGACCGTGGCAGGCGTGGGCTCTGGCTCGCTGACCGTGGCAGGCGTGGGCCCTGGCTCGCTGACCGTGGAAGGTGTGGGTTGGGAGGCGGAAGCCCTCCTTCTCTTCCTCCTTCGGGCGGACGAAGTTGGCAGCGCTGGCACGTTGGTCCGGGTAGGTAGGGGCTCAGGTTCGACAGCCGGAATCACGAGGGTTGGTTCCTCGGGCGCGAATTTCCTCAGCACGAGACTCACGTACTCCCTCCACGGGTGGTCTCCGGGTTTCGGCGCCTCTCTCCGCCGGGATGACGGTAACCCGACCCAGTAGATGGTCCTCAGGGCGTCGTCGTCGAACCCGGTGTGGATGGCGACCGTGGAGAAGAGTCGTGAGTACTCGCGGAGGGAAGGTTTGCCTGGGCCAGTTCAAGGAAAACCGCTGCTAGATCCATAGGTGGTCTATCGTTCTGTTACGATGCAGGAGGAGGCAGACAAGGAGTTGGATCCAAATGCAGTGACTTTATTTAACAACGGTGAAAACTAACGGACAAAACACAAACAAAGGAAATACCCGCGATGGGGAAACAAAACGCAAACACGGAAAACATGAAAGGCAGAACCGGCAGGATGAACACGAGGAAGAGCACGAAGACAGGCGTCCACAAACATCAACGATAGACAAGGGAATGGAGAACAAACAGGGTATATATACACTGGATACAAGATGATGACAAACTACAATCAGGTGAGCACAATGACACACGGCTGGCAGTGATGAGTGCTGGGGATCATGGGAAATGTAGTTCTAACACGAAGACAGTGAAACACGGGGCGGACAACAAGGAAAACATGACATGGACTCTGAACAGAGACGGGAGAAACAGAAAACACGGGACAGACAACAAGGGATCATAACAAATCCATGCAACTCCAGTCGATCAATGAATGTCTTCTGAAGCAAATTGATATGTTTGTATAACAACTAAATAAATAATTTTAATGTTTTTAACTTTTAAAAAGCGCTTTTTGCTAGCAGTTGATGCATAACATAGCTTTTGCTTGACATAAGCGCATAGGTGAGTTCACGTGAGAATTCGGAAGCAGCGACAGTTTTGCCATTTCAATCAGCATCAGAGTCCTGGATGTAATTGCAGATTTAAAGTTAAAAATGTTTTAATTATTGACTTGTTTCTTTTATAAACGTATTGAGTTAATTCAAAAGACATTCATTGATAGACTGGTGTCATGTGGATTACTTTTATGCTGCCTAAATTTGACTTTTGGGCCATCAAAGCGCTGGCACCTGTTTACTTGCATTATACGGTCCTGACAGAGCTCTGACTTCTAAAAAATCTTTATTTGTGTTCTGCTGAAGAAAGACAGACATACAGATCTGGGATGGCATCAGGGTAAGTGAATAATGAGACTTTCTTTGGGGGGTGAACTATACCTTTAATGCAAGTTTTTATGCAAATATTTGTTCATTGTTAGCTTGTGTCAGTTCATAATGCCTTAACTAATAACATATGCAACTTTTAATAAAAAAATAATAATAAAAAAAAGGATTTATTGAAATTAACATTAACCATGAATAGTGTGCTGTAACAGTGTTGTTTGTTCATGTTAACACATTTTAACAAATACAATCTTATTGTGAAGTGTTACCAAAGTTACTTTTGTTATCATGTTTTTTGATGTTATCCCTTTTTCTCCCCAATTTTGGAATTCTCACTACTTACTAGGTCCTTGAGGTGGCGCGGTTACGCTCCTCAATCCGGGTGGCAGAGGACAAGTCTCGGTTGCCTCGGCTTCTGAGACCATCAATCCATGCATCTTATCTCATGGCTCTCTGTGCATGACACCATGGAGACTTACAGCATGTGGAGACTCATGCTACTCTCTGCAATCCATGCACAACTTACCAGACACCCCATTGAGAGTGAGATCAGTTTAATTTCGATCATGAGGAGGTTACCCCATATGACTGTACCCTCCCTAGCAACTGGGCCAATATGGTTGATAAGGAGACCTGGCTGGAGTCACTCAGCACACCATAGATTTGTGACTCAAGGGGTGATGTCAATACTCGCGGAGCTACCCAGGCCCACTTTATCATGTTAAACCCAAAATATAAATGTAATGAATCACATCTTGAATTCCATTAATCCTATTTTTTACTTTCAGTTAAGTTACAGTTACATTACTTGTGTTATACATATTTATAAAATAATATTATTTGCATGTTATACATTTAAAACATGAATTACATCTATTTGCATCTCTGTAAGATCTGAAGGGCGACAATCCCATTACAAGTCATTGTAAGAGAGAAACGTCTCCGGTTACTTAACTGTAACCCCTGTTTCCTGATAAAAGCGGAACGAGATGCTGCGCTGATTTAGCGCTTTGGGAACAATTTTAGGTGTGACCAGCTGTGAATATATGTGCAACACGTCAATGAAATTGACAAGAATTTATAGCCTTTGCTAGTGACATCATTGGATGCACCTGTAGCTGGGCTATAAATAGATGCGTCACAGGTGCATCGTCAGGTATTTTGTCTGAAGAGCAGTCCTGGGGCATCCCAGTCCGGCAATGAAGCGCAGCATCTCATTCCGCTTTTATCAGGGAACAGGGGTTACAGCTTGTGATGCCCGGAGTGACATGAACATCCAAACTATAACATTTTATGAATGTGTGCGGAGAGGACCAGCCTGCCACATCACAAACATGCTGCAGAGGGACACATCTAGCCAAGGCTTTAGAGGACCCCTCTGGTAGAGTGAGCCCTGATACCTACTGGCGAAACTTGACCATGCGCCTCGTAGGCCAGGGCAATAGCGTCCCTCACCCAATGCGGCATAGTCTGCTTAGTGGTGGCCGCCCCCCTGTTGCGGCCCCAATGGCAAACAAATAGTTGCCCTGACTTACACCACTGGCTAGTGCGGTGGACATAAGTCTGAAGGGCATGGACTGTACAAAGTCTGTGAAGTCTTTCCTGCTCCGGTGTTGTAAACGGTGGGGAGCAGAAGGCTTCGAGAGTGACCGGATGTACAGTCGAGAAAGGAACCTTAGGCATTAGTCAGGATGAGGGTGCAATATTGCTTTAGCCATTCCTGGGGCAAAATCTAAGCAGGCTGGCTAGACAGACAGAGCCTGTAGATCCCCAGTTCTTTTTAGAGAAGTAATTGCCATAAGAAAAACCATCTTGAGAGTCAGAAGTTTATCAGACACTGACTCTAGATGTTCGAAGGGGGTCTCAACCAGACCCTCAAGGACTATTGCTAAGTCCCACGAAGGGATCCTGGTCCTAGCAGGAGGTCTCAGTCGCATGGCTCCACGAATGAAGCGAGCGAGCAGAGGATGTCTCCCCAACGGCACTCAGTCAATAAAGGCGTGGCAGGTGTTGTCCACCCGCACACGGACATAGCAGCCTCTCAAATGCTGAAGGAAGTATTTCAGGGCCAGAAATACAGCTATCAAATTCCCCTTGAGCTGGACCACCACTGCTCCCCAGCCCATCAGGGAGGCATCTGTCGTTAGCAACTTGCGACGGCAAGACGCACCTAGTGTGGGACCCAAAGTAATGAACCGGGAGATAACCCACAAGTGTCTCTTCAACTGGTGGCATCACCGAATACCCCGGTACCTCAGCACCCACGATAGTCGAATATATCGATGTCGAGGGCACATAGACACGGGAAGTATAAGGGTGTCCTCCATGAACGAGAGAGCTCGTCTTGGAGGTCATCAAAGAAAGGAAGGGACTGATGAGGCGTTCCCTTCCCTTGGCCACCAGACAGAAATCTGTCCTACAACTTGGAGAGTTTGGGGGTCTCTTGTTCGCGTGGCCTGTCTAATTGAAGCCTGGCCTCCGTACGAGTAATCACCTCGAGTAATTCCTCTGATTTATTATCATGCCCAGAATGCTCAGAGGTGGGTACCTTGAAGTCCGCAGACTCAAGAGATTCATGGTCTACCTGATGAACCGAAGAGGCGCCGGAGCGTGCTTCAGGATCAAGGGAAGGACCATCTGGATCTGGGGAGAGAGCGAGCGATAGGGACAGACCTTTCTCTCGCTCCACAGCCAGATCCATACGAGAGCCCCACGATGGAAGTGTGGGCGCTGACTCTCAGAAGTAAGCAAGACGAGTGCGAAGCATTTTGACTGAGAACAGATCGCAGTGCTCGCACCCGCCCCGCCCCAACGCAAGATCAGCAAACATACAAAACAAAACTGGAGTGCATCACTCTCAGCCATAGAGCGCAAACAAGGGAACACACACCGCTTGGTCTGTCTTTCAGTAATTTATTTTTATTACATTTTTTTTAAAAAGGGAAAGGTTTCTGCACACTGCCTAACAAAATCTAACTCCTAACAGAGGAAAGTAGAAAGTTTCTGACAGGCTCATGAAGCACAACACACAGAGTGATCTGAAGACTTAAGATCTGACGATGCACCTGTGATGCAGCTATTTATTGCCCTGCTACAGGTGCATCCAATGATGTCACCAGTAGAGGCTATACATTCTGGTCAATTTCATTGACGTGTGACCTAAAGTTGTTCCCAAAGCGCTAAATCAGCGCAGCATCAAAGTGTAGCTTTTTGACAGGGAACACATGTATATAATATAAACATTATATTTTAATTTGATGAGTGGAAAAACAAAAACTTTTCTTTGAAAAGTGTTAGTAGTTGTTAGTAATGTGATTACTTTCCCACTAAGTAATAAGTGCAGTAATCTGATTTACAATTTTAGAGACATAATTCGTTTTTATGATTAACATACCCAAAACTGGGTAGGATTTGTGATGTCAGCTGAAAGGGAATATAATTTCAGAGCAGAGCAAGTTATTGCATTTTCATAAAAGACCACAAAGACAAGCATATTTTTTTATTGAATTTTGAATATTGTGCACCAATGAATTGTGCATAGTAAGACAATGAACAAGTATTTATGAAGTAAATAGGGTCAGTTTTGATTTCATGTTGACTTATATCTAATATATTTTTGAGCCCAAACTTCACACTCCAGACCAGTCATATCAACTCATCCGTGGATTCACAGTTAAAACACACCGAAGTGTCTCACGGCTGATGTTTTTGAACTGTTATGCTACTAAATAGCTCACTGTGCTTGTGTGAGTGTCAGTAAACACTCAAAGTAAAAGTACAAGCATGGTGATTTTGAGAGTTGTGACTTCAATGTCTTCCCTGGGGAGAGTTTCTACTCCAAATGTTGAGTGGGAGAAGCTCAAGATTAATTCAGCTTAGTGGCTCCAGTGCACAACAGCATGCAGATGTAGCCTGTTTGCTATAGGCACTGATAGACCGTGCTGTGTCGTGTGTGTGACAGAAAGAGTGTTAAAGTCTTTGGTGATATTGCTATTTTTCTGCCAGGTTTCTAATAATTTATAATTCGTACTGTGTAGAAAACAATTTTCCCTTTTTAGAAGATTAATAGCATTATATCATTTGCATTTAACATTTTATTTTACTGATGTCTTTGACCCCATCTGAACAGACCTGTTACCCACCAGTTAAACCAACTGCAATAGAGGACTGAGCACAGGCTCTATATACTGTATGTGTTTATAGTCAGTGTATTAGTAGTAGTAGTAGTAGTAGTAGTAGTAGTAGTGGTAGTGGTAGTAGTGGTAGAGGTAGTGGTAGTGGCAGTAAAGTGTATTTTTGGCTGGTATTCCTTAAGGGGTTCTGTGATTGAAGTGAGCTGGCAGGTGTACATGGTTTGCTGCTTCATGCTTCAGTGAAGATCAGGTTAGAAGTGATCTGCAGTCACACACACACATCAGAAAGTAGAGCAGGCATTGCTGGTGTCTCTGTGATGCACCTTAAGAATAACAATAACCGGGCGGAAGATTTCTTAGAGGTCCTTGTGTATTTTCTGTTATTTGGTGCACTACCTGAGGTTGGTGTATCAGGGAATGTGGCAGCATGTGTGAGCTGGCAGATTTATTTCTGTTTTCTGTTCATAATAATGAAATTATTCTTTCATCAATATTAATGTGTGATGAGGGGCATGAAGGAGCTCTTTGTTAATGGATTAAGTTGGAAGGGGGTGAATATCCTCCCCTGGCATGTTTCCTTTAGATTCTCTTCAGAGATAAACACATAAACACACTGATTCATAGTACGTTTACACCCCACAGCTCATAATTTGTGGAGGACGTGCTGTTCAATGACTAATTTATGGTATAAATATATTTATTTATTTATATTTCTTGTTTTAGGATAAATGTAATACAATCTAGTGAGGGTTATGCTTAAAACAAGATACATAAACTTAATACAAGATATACTGTGTAATGCTTATTATATGACACAATTTGGATTCTAGATAAATGTATCTTGTTGTTGGCATATTGTTTGTAACAGTTTATAATGTTAACATATCTTTTTATGAAAAAGAAAAATACTGATTTGAAGACAAGGATCTTTCGCAGTGAAAGGTGCTGTTCACGCAGAACCCTTCCTTGCTCTAAAAAAAAAAAAAGAAGCCAGATGCAACGCCACAAATAGAGTTGAATGCAGACATCTCAAGACACTTTTCTTAAGATTTAACCTGACACGTCGTCTTAAAACTGTGGTGCACCAGCACGAGACACAGCAGGACATGATGCAGCGGTCAAAGATGTCTGTCTAGTGCGTGATTTCGTAGAAACTTAAAAAAACAAACAAACAAACAAACAAACATGACTTCCTGTTGGTTTGCTTTCGTGTATTTAGTGTAGGCTTGTGTCATGTCTTGTGTTGGAGGCGGGAAGTGTGTATTATTAGCTTTAATGAGGTTAATAATTCTGAATATAAACCATCAACACCATCACACACACACTTCTGCCCGTGTGTCTGTTTGTTTGTGGGCTTTTATGTTAGAAATTGTTTGAACATCTGCATGTAAACTCTGCCATTTAACATTGAAGCATTCTCTTTGATAGTACTCAAAACAACTTTAATTATACATGTGTGTGTGTGAACCGCTCCACAGCACTGTATGAATGAATATTTCTTAAAGTAGTTTCATTTGCATAAGAGCACTCAAGTAAGTGTGCACAGAGCTCTTGTACGTCAGAAATAACTTGAAGACTTAATTAACTGTATGAAGACGTGATCCTTTCTGACATATGTTTCTCTATTTGTGACTAAGGCTAAAGCTGTCCCTTATTAGGGGACATGGCATTGCTTTTTCCTTTTTCTTTTTTTAAACAGACCTTTCAAATATCACTTTGGAATAATTATACTACTGCCTCTTTGCTTTCTGATGTGCATTATGGGAAGCCAAACAAACCAAAAGTGGGACGAGACAGCGGGGGTTTACAGAGCTCGCGCCGCATCGACATGTCATCTGCGCGGTTCAATGGTCTGAGCCAGCGGCCGATTCGATCAGCGCAGCGCGGACATGTTTCCTAGCGACACCCAATGGGCAGCGTGGCGCTGAACTTGTAAGGAAGGAGGGGTTTCTTTATTGTACATTTATTTGCATGTATGGTTTGCGCTGCGCTGTTTAAATTGGTCAGCGCAGCGCTGGTGAGGATTGTTCGCGCCGCGCTGCCCATTGGGTGTCACTTGGACACACGTCCGCGCTGCGCTGACGAATCGGCCGCGCGGCGCGGACCATTGAACCGCGCAGATGACATGTAAACCCCCGCTGTCTTGTCCCACTTTTGGTTTGTTTGACTTCCCATAGTGCATGCCCGTTACAGAGAGATGAGTCACACAATCTCTTTATAAAGGGTAAAAGAAAGAAATAAAACCGTTTGTAGGTACAGTATGTTTGGAATAGCATACTGTTAAGTTACTCCAGCACGAATGCATTATGGATACAAAATACAAACTTCAGTGGGTTCATAATGTATTTATTCTAAATCATGATTCTTCAACAATTTGATTACAGATGCAAAGCAACTGTACTGTATTTACTTGCGGCATGATAACTGGGTTTCACAAGCTGAATTAAACATGCAACATTGAGATTGTGTGCATGTTTCACATACTGTTGTCTTTTTTTTTTTTTTTAACCCTTGTGCATCCTTGTGGACATTTTTGGCTTTTTCAGTTTTGTTTTTTTGATAACTTTGTCTGTGTTAATGCTAACTGCATAAAATTTTCCACAGGTGTGAATTTTTATTGGAATTTTAGTATTTCACCCTATTTTCTTTAAAAAATATTTTTTGCACTAGTTACACAAAATACTCCCTCTTAACGTCGTTTTGGACAAAAATGGCACATTGAAACCCATTAAAACTGCGATTTTTAATCCCAGTGCCATTTAACTATAAAATTATGCAATCTTGTTTAAAATGCTTTCATTATGTTGGCAAGGCTTCAAAATTTACATTTTAAATATTTTTTACCAGATCGTGCCATTTTTTCAGGTTTGGCATATCATCGCTTTTGTTGTTGTTTTCTGCTGTTTTTGGCTTATGCATATTATAGAGCCAATTAGATACATTATGAATATATAATTGTGTGAGTGTGTTGGTAAGGATTTCAGAGTGTGGTTTGTATGTGTCTGAGGCTCTAATAATAAAAATAAAAAAAAATTCTGTTTAGCATTTATTAAATTGAAAATAATTATAATTATTATATTTTTTATAAAAAACAACAGTGGCATTATGTAAACAAACCGGTGTTTAAAGTGTTAAAATTCTGAAAATAAATGAATGTTTGGTAATTATGATTAGAACTGATGCTGATTAAAATATAAGTCAGTGAAAGTAGAAAAAAATATTATTCTATAATATTTTTATGACACTTTTTGACATGGCCATTTTTGTCCATTATGGACCTGAGTGGTAGCTTTTTTTAAATCTGATACTGCATAAAAAATATGAAAGCATCAAAATGAATGTTGTTGTTAATCATTGACATATCCGAGGCTCTAATAATCAAAGAAAAAAAAATCTGCTTAGCATCTATTAAATTGAAAATAATTACTATTTTTCATTTTTTCCTAAAAAAACAACAGTGGCATTATGTAAACAAACCAGCGTTTAAAGGGTTAAAATTCTAAAAATGAATGAATGTTTGGTCATTATGATTAGAGCTGATGCTGGTTAAAAAAATTATGTAGTGAAAGTGGAAAAAAATATAAATCTATAATATTTTTATGACAGTTTTTGGACATGGCCATTTTTGTCCATAATGAACCTATGTGTAACTTTTTTAATTTATGCACAAGGGTTAAGTATTAGGCAGTAGACAATATGTTGCATAGTATGCAATAAGCAGTATGTTAGTACATGTCTGTACAGTTATAGGAGATGGTAGACTTTGAAGAAACCTATTTCTGCATCCAAGGTAGTTTGGTTGACTTGGTTAAGCCTGACTGATGTGCCAGTGTTTGATTAGCTGTGCATCTGAGGTAGACACAAATATTTCTGATTAATACAGCTCTGTGTTTTGCTCTTGAAAGTTAATAAGATAAAGCAAAGGGTTCTCCTAAAGTGAGCCCCTTTAACCTTTCTCTGTTCCTGCTGCCTCTGCCTGGCTGTGAGTCACCATTCTGGAGAAAGGGATGTCTCCGTTGCTATGGATACAAGTTTCGATCATCTCCATATTACTTTTCAGCATGCTTGCTGCCTTTGGCTCAAATCAGAGTCAAAGTCATATGCTCTACAACCAGTCAATAATAAGGGAGATTGTGCTGAATGTTTTTCTAGTTTGAGGTTGCATACTTGCATAATTCTTCAAGGTTGAATCTCATAATAAAAATGTCTATTTACAGTCAGACGATTGTTATCATAAAATAAACCCCTTCAGGGTGATACAAGACCCCTCCTCTTCACGTTGGGGTTCTAATCACCCTGTCGGGGTTTATTGTGCAATAATAACCGGCTGACTGTACATTATCCCGCTTATTACATGGCAACTAACCATAAATCAATCAACAAACAGTATTGATTTGCATTGAAATTATGTGAGAAGAAAGAACAGACTAAACAAATAAATTCCACCTTCGATTTATGTCATACATCTGTTGGTGTTTATTTTGTAAGCAACTGTCTGGTTGCTCATTATCCAGCTTATTAAAGGTATAGTTCACCCAAAAATGAAAATTCTCTCATTATTTACTCACCTTCATGATATCCCAGGTGTGTATGATTTTCTTTCTTCAGCAGAACACATTTGAAGAAAAATAGAAAAATATCTTGGCTAAGTAGGTCCTTAAAATGCAAGTGGATTTCAAACCTCCAAAAAGAAGAATTCAGCATGAACATCATCCTTACAACTCCAGCAGTTAAATTACATTTAGTCAATTAGCAGACACTTTTATCCAAAGTTTATTGAGATGTTGGCATTGAAGTTAAGCTGGTCATCCACCACCACTTCCAGGTTCTGAGCTGTCTTGGTTGGCGTCAGCGTAGTTGAAACAAGATGAATAGAGAGGTTGTGGTCAACAGACATGTTCTGTCTTGGCATGGTTGAGCTGTAGGTGAAGTTCCTTCATCCAGGCTGAGATCTCAGAGAGGCAGGCAGAGAAACAAGCTGAGACAGTGGGGTTGTCAGGCTAGAACGATATGTAGAGCTGCGTATCATCTGTGTAGCAGTGGTAGGAAAAAACATGTGCATTAATGATAAGTCTGAGTGATATAGTGTAGATGGAGAAGAGGAGGAGTCCAAGCACTGATCCCTGAGGAACACCAGTGGTCATCTGGTGTAACTTGGACACCTCTCCTCTCCAGGTGACATCAAAGAATCTAAGAATCTGCCTGTGCGAGTCATAGAGAGTGGACAAGAGAATCTGGTGGTTCACTGTGTCGAAAGGAGCAAACAAGTCAGAGGATTAGGAAAGATGATTTAGAGTTAGCTTCGCCAGTCACAGGGTTTCATCTACTGACAAGAGGGCAGTCTCCGTTGTGTGTTTTATGTAAGTGACACGATCACTTGTGGTTCGAAAAAGATCAATATTTAAGTACTTTTTATAGTGGTCGACCGATATATTGCAGAGGCCAATAAATTGGCGATATTTATATATTATCTGCATATATAAATATGCAGATAAATTTTTCCCTTTGGCCGATTTGTTTCTTGAGGGTGCTGAGAATCGCCTGCTTGAATGCGAATCGATTTAGACATGTTAACGACTAATCATGGTTTGTTTTTTTGTGATGTGCCATCATGTTACTAAATAATAGGCCGGTGTGCAACACAGTCTCGTATTAATGGTCCGCGTATCGGAGCCGCGGCAGACGCGTTTGAGCTCATAATGTTAAAGTGCTCGCCTGTTTCATTCTCCTTCTCTCTTCTCATCAATTCTCTGTAACTTTTAACTGTCTTGTCTAATGATAAAAAGGCAAATATCAATAATACTTATATTATATACCATCAGCAAATATGCAGATATCTTGTTTAAAAAGATATAATTCACAAACCTCATGAAAATCCAGCATTTTCTTCCTGTCGAGCACTCATATAAAATCTTCCACTGAAGTGGGTATTCCATCAGCAAGAATAAAGAAATTCAGGATCTGATTCACAAATCATGACGGTGAGTCCATGACAATCCAAGCAGGTGATCCAGGCTGTTTAAACTTTCAGTAGATTGCTGCTCGCGCTGTATCCCCATGAGCGCGTGAGAGCAACTTCGGCCTATCAGCCATCCTGCTTTCTGGATATCAGCATCGGCCACTAAAAAACCTATATAAGCCGATCATTACTTTTTATTTACTTATCACTTATTTACTTTTTTACTTAAATAATGATCTTTTTCGCACCAAGATCAATCATGTTGCTTTAGAAGACATTAATATAACCACTGGAGTCCTATGGATGACGTTTATGCTGACTGTCTGTTCTTTTTCCAGTATATTTATTTATAAATCTCACAGCTGTGAGAGACAATCATTGACAGGTGATGATCCTTACCATTCTTATCTCCTGATCTCGCTCTCCATTCACAAGCCATCACTCAACCACGCCCCCACCACCACCACACCATGGTTTCTGTAGCACTTCCCAAAGATGCAATTACTTTGCACAGTAAGATACTTTTCCAAACCTTATGATTAGACTCTTCTGACACCTCAAACTTCTAAACAATAATACTTACAGTATTTCCAGAAATGTATAATTTAATCTTTAAGTTCTTTTGCTCATTATAAACTTGTCCATCTTATTTGCCAGTGCCAGATGTGTCTTTTTACTTTGAAACTGTGTCTAAAATGCCAGACATCCCAAAGTCATCTCTTCAGTGTTGCAGTTGTCACTGGTTTTTGGTATGTCTGTTACTCAAACTAGAGACTCTGATGTACTTGTCTTGTTCTTGCTGATCTTGGATATCCACTTCCCCATCTGTCTTGGTCAGATCCAGATTATGCTCTTAAGTCAGTAGTGTGTAAAATAGCCTTTATCTCTCAAAAATTAATAGACAGATAAGAGACAACACTAGATTCTGATGTTCAAACACCATTAAATAGATCAATCCTTTTCAACCATTCTACTAATAAGAAAAGTTTCTTGAGTATTAAATTCCTCAAGCTTAGGTGACAACATTTTCTCTGTACATTGGAGTAATGACTGCTGAAAATGGGGCTATTCTATCAAGGGCAATACATACAGAAATAAATAAATAAAAATATAAAACAGCTTGATATATCACTTGCCCAATCAGTGCATTCCAATCCTGATTTCGCAGCACCACAGTGGAAAAACCGTAACCCTGCCAACGAGTCCTGATCAAAATGAAACAGCACATTTCTGCAAGGAGAACCATTCGGCTCAATGGTGGAAGAGCACCTTAATAGTTTGTGCTTCATTTACTTTCATTGCATTTAGCCTATTATTTAAAACAGATTATATTTAACAAAGGCAATTAAGCCATTGCTCATAGCCTTGTAATGTGACAGCATGCAGATTACATTTAATTGCATGATGCCTTTGTTCTTGTTATTTCCTAGTGCAGTCAGAGAAAGGTGTCTGCTGTTGTTTTTCACTTTCCAAGGGAGACTGTTTCATCTCACTCTCCATTGTTTACATGATTTGGAGTTCTCTGTACTGTCAGGTTCAGTAACTGCAGTTAAGATGGCGCCGAATATGGCTGCTGTGCTGCGAGCTCTGACCCAATATTGCATTTTTTTGTTTGTTTTGTCTACAGTTCTTATGTTTTTTGTCTACGATAGACAAACACTTTTGGACATTGGTTGTCCAATAGCACACGAAAACCAAACTTTAAATACCTCATTGCTGACCTGCTGTTTTCAAACCAGACAGTGGAGAACCTTTGTCTGGGCAGCCTGGCCGTGAAACGTAGCCAGAAAAGGGGAAGGAGAGCTGGTGTTCTCGTCAGACTAAGACGTCACGCAAATCAACCCTCGCTACCCAGTATTCTACTGGCAAATGTTCAGTCTCTAAATAAAAAGCTCTGCGAGCTGAAAGCGGGGATCTCTTTCCAGGGACTACATCATTATCTGCCTACAGAAACTTGGATGTCTTGGATTCCAGACTCCGCCATCAAACCCATGGGGTTCTCCGTGCACCGAGCGGACAGAGCGAAAGACCTCTCAGGTAAAAGCAGAGGTGGTGGTGTATGTTTTATGATCAACAAACCCTGGTGTGATCAGAGGAACATACATCAAGTCTTTCTGCTCTCCTGATCTGGAATTACTCATGCTTCTGTGTCAGCCATTCTGGTTACAGAGGGAATTCACAGCGGTCATTATCACAGCTGTGTACATCACCCCACAAGGAAATTTATGATAGTAAAAGCAAGCAGGAAACCGCAGCACCCTGTGGCTGCATTCATTCTGACTGGGGACTTTAACAAAGCCAACTTCAAGTCAATAGCACCAAAATACTACTAACACATCAGTTTCAACACACGAGGGGACCGGGTTTTGACCATTGCTACTTTCCCTTCTGGGATGGCTACAAATCCCACCCCTCCGACCATTTGGCAAATCGGACCAATCTTACGTTCTGCTTCTTCCCACTTACAGGTAGAAACTGAAACAGGAAGCACCCTCTCTCAGAACAATCCAGTGCTGGTCAGACCAATCAAATTCTACGCTACAGGACTGTTTTGATCCTGTGGACTGGGATATGTTCCGGTCCACCTCTGACGGCATCCAGGTCTATGCTGATACCATAACGTGTTTCATCACGAGCGCATAGATGACGTAGTGCTGACCAAAACAATACCGATCTTTCCTAATCAGAAACCATGGATTAATAGCGATGTTTGTGCAGCACTTAAGGCACAGACCTCTGCTTTTAATTCCGGGAATGCGGGGGAGCATAAATAAGCTAGTTAAAACTATCAGAGCAGTACAGGGATAAAATTGAAGGACAGTTCAACACCACCGACTCTAAAAGCATGTGGCAGGGAATTAATATCACCACAGACTTTAAATTGAATAAATACTCCACTGTGAACACCGCTGCCTCTCTTCTGGATGAGCGAAATACTTTTTTTGCTCGTTTTGAGGGAAATAACACCGCCCTTACAGAGAGAGCACTCGTGGCCGAAGCTACAGAGGTTATTTCACTCTGTCTCTGTAGCGGATGTAACCCGATCTTTCCGACGAGTGAATATCTGTAAAGCCGCAGGTCCAGGCGGCATTCCGGGTGTGTCATCAAAGCGTGTGCAAACCAGCTGGCTGGTGTTTTTATGGATATTTTCAACCTTTCCCTCTACTTGTCTGTGGTCCCCACATGCTTTAAAACATCCACCATTGTGCCTGTACCAAAGCAATCCAAAATCACTTGCTTAAATGACTGGTGTCCTGTTGCTCTAAACCCCATCATCAGCAAATGCTTAGAGAGGCTAATCAGAGATCACATCTGTTCTGCCCTCCTCACTGGACTCAATGCAGTTTGCATTCTGCAATAACCACTCCACTGGTGATGCCATTGCATCTACACTACACACTGCTCTCTCCCACCAGGAAAAAAGTGTATTTTTATTGTATACAGTTTTCTTATTTTGTGTATTATACTGTATATTGTTTATAATTTTTTTTGTATACAGTCTTCTTATTTTGTGTATATTGTATATTGTGTTGTGTAACAGATGTGTAAACTGTGTTATGTGTAAATCAGAAGTTCATTGTAATTGTCATACTGCTATATTGCTCACTACCCACTGTTGCACTTATATGTTGCATATGGTTGTGTGACAATAAAGGGATTTGATTTGACTGTGGTACCTTGGCTGAATTCCACTAGTTTGTGTTTGTGCTGGAGTATGTGTGCAGATCTCTTGGCTCCTCCTTGTGACCTTGCATACATGAATTGACAGCCTCAAAGAATTTTGTGATTTATTTCTGTATTTCCCACTTTTATTATTTTTTATTTTGCATGACTAAAAGAAATTCAAAAACTTTCAGCAGCTTTGGTTCCAGAAGTAATTTCTCCATTCATTTTCTCCATGGGCATTACAATTTGTATTGAAACTAAAGGTTTGCATAATCGGATGGTGTTTTGGGGAATGAACAGAGCTGACTCCTGATAGGCTTGAATGTGGCTCTGGGTATTTTCCCTGCTTTTAAAGATTTAAAAGCATTTCTGTCAGAGTAAATAAATTATAATCGTTATCTATCTTAACGTGACTTACATTTCAAGCATGACCAGATGTCATGCAGCGATCGGCTTGTTAAGCACTTATTCTGGCCTCAAACGAGTGAGCAGGAAAGGTAGAACACTATTAATGTCACATTTTATGACCTCCTATCTGTGACGATCGCTCAAGATCAATGGAGGTAATTTATTAGGTGCTCAACACCACTGCTGTTCTCTGACAGAACAGTATTCAATTCAGTCCAGTGCTGTTGAACACGTCACGCTTGCTTGTTATGGTTGTTGGTTCCATGAAAAGGAAGTGCATATTCAGACCTTGAAAAAACGTTTTTGCATGGTTGAATAAGAAACTTTTAATTATAAATATATTTGTATTTACTTTGTAATATATATTAACAATTAATTAAAATAATTATAATTATATTTTAATTGACTAGGGTCTAGTTTTACTTGTAATACATGTCATAGTTTGTATTTATTGAATTGTATGTATTTTGTATTTTTTTATTATTATATACAGTATACATACATACACCCATCAGCCACAACATTAAAACCACCTGCCTAAGATTGTGTTGGTCCCCCTCGTGCTGCCAAAACAGTACCAACACACATCTCAGAATAGGACGCTGAGATGCTATTGTTCTCTCCACAATTGTACAGAGCGGTTATCAGAGTTACCGTAGACTTTGTCAGTTCGAACCAGTCTTGTCAATCTTTGTTGACCTCTCTCATCAACAAGGCATTTCCATCTGCTGAACTGCCTCTCACTGGGTGTTTTTGGCACCATTCTGAGTAAATTCTAGTGACATTTGTGCGTGAAAATCCCAAAAGATCAGAAGTTACGGAAATACTCAAACCAGCCCATCTGCACCAACAATCACCCATGCGATTATCTAATCAGCCAATCGTGTGGCAGCAGTGCAGTGCATAAAATCATGCAGATATGGGTCAGGAGCTTCAGTTAATGTTCACATCAACCATCAGAATGGGGAAAAAAGTATCTCGATGAATTGGACAGTAGCATGAATGTTGGTGCCAGAAAATACGGGTTGGTGCTGTTTTGGCGGCATGAGGGGCATCTACACAATATTAGGCAGCTTATTTAATGTTGTGGCTGATCAGTATGTATGTATATATATATATATATATATATATATATATATATATATATATATATATATATATATATATATATACATATTAACATATTTTGCATTGATAAATAAGACACTTTTAATTAAAAGTTATTTTTAATGACTTTGTTATACTTTGTAACACAAAAACTGCATCAGAACAATGTAAAGGAGGTCTGGAGAGATTTTAATGTAATATCTGGACATTATACACCAGGTGAAGGTTATTCAGCTCTGGGTGATCACAGGTGGGTAAATTCATTGAATTAATTATTTAACAGATTTGACATTGGACTTTCTTCTAACAACCCTCCCTCTAAATACTGTGGAAGTTCTCTATCTAAGCTTTAGCCCAGATTTTATTATTCAAACAGTCTATCTCTAATCTCCACCTCACAACTATCATCTCCCAGGTCTTAGACCACCCTCTCCACTCCCTTATCCCCCTTCCTCCTTCCCTATCAATGGACCAGGTGAGATGTTAAAAGGATAAAGACGAGGAGAGCTGTGGGTTCTGATGGCATCGGCTCTAGAGTTCTTAAGGACTTGGCGGATCAGCTATGTGAGGTGGTTCAGTGTATAATTAACCTGAATTTACAGTATCTATGGAAAAATGACCAATCCTGTTGAAGACTTCCTGTGTTGTGCCTGTACCTAAGATTGCAAACCCTAGGGAGTTCAACCACTTTAGTCTGGTTGCCTTAACGTCACATCTTATGAAGACTCTGGAGAGACTTGTTCTTGACCACCTTCAACCCCTATGGATCCACTGCAGTTTGCCTATCCACCAGGCATTGGGGTTGATATTGCAGTTATCTTCCTTCTGCAGAGGTATTTTTCCCACCTAGAGGAATCCGGAAGCACTTTGAGAATCATGTTTTTTTATTTCTCTTACACTATTCAGCCTTCACTGTTCAGAAACAAGATGAATAAAGCAAAAGTGAATTTTAGCTTGACTACCTGGATAACTGACTACCTCACCAATAGACCCCAGTATGTGAGGCTACATGACTGTGTTTCTGATGCGGTGAAGTGTTGCACAGGAGTCCCACAATGAACGGTTCTAGCCCCTTTCCTTTTTAACCTCTGTACATCTGATTTTAAGTACATCTCTAGTAGCTGTCATCTTCAAAAAATGTCTGACGACACAACAGATGTTGGGTGTATCACTGAAGATAATGAGGTTGAATATAGGGCTCATCAAGAACTTTGTGGACTGGTACCAGCTGAATTACCTCCAGCTTAAATCATGTAAGACTAAAGATATTGTAGTTGATTTCTGAAGGAAGACACTTCAAACAATGGCAGTAAACATCCAGGGGTGGACATTGAGATTGTGAAATCATGTAATTAAATTGGTGTTTACCTAAATAACAAACTGGACTGGTCTGATAATATGATATAAGCCACAGGAGGCTGTGCATAGCAATGACCTTTTATGAAATGCCAACACCAGCAATATAATTAAAGGCACCATTGTTAAACAAAAAGTTACATTTATCAGTTAATAAACAGATTTTTTTCCTGCTAAGTAATATTGTTCACAAGCCTGTAGTCTAGCAACTTTGCACATGTAATATAGAATGTGTGGTCACTGGTCTGTGTTTATCATCATTTATCAAGACAGTTGAAATGAAAAAATATTTATTTATTTTGCCATTTTAGAGGCTGATTATACATGGCTATATGTATCAGTGTCTATCCACATGTAAAAATAAATAAATAATAAGGTATGTGTGCTAGAACTTTACACAGGAATACTGGTGAAAACTCATCAGAATGTGTTGCCAATGTATGTTTGCTTTAAAAAACATATTTAGAATTAATAAGTTCTCACAGGATGTTTGTTTAGTATTCGTGACCTAAAGTGTCACAGAGGACATGATACAGTTTGTCAATTTGAATGGGGGTTATTCTAACAGCTTCATCAGCTCTTCTTTCAGTATTGGAGGATAAAACACACATTCGTATCACCACCACTATCTCCTTCACATTGACCCCACCTGATCAATTCACACACCCTCCCACACACACCTCCGGTCACATCGTATTCAATAATAGTCCCATGCCAGACAGTTCGATGGATCACCACCAGTAAATACAAACACACCCCATGTCCTCATCTGCCTCAAATGAGTTGTGAGTTGGAAGACTGTGGGTTAGTGCGTCATTATTGTTGTGATTTATGTGGTATGACTTCAGGGAGGGACTGGGAGGAGGTCACGGCAGTGACATTCTGTCAAATCCGTCACCGGTGTCTGGAGCTCTGTGTGCATGGATGTGTGTTTGTGGTTGTGTGCCCTCAACGGCTATAGCTCATAAATACACACAAAAGTGTTGCAGATTGTTCATGTTAATTAATCCATTCATTAATCTAGTGCTAACCTCATTGTGTGTTTGACACAACCTTGCCATTTGAAAGTGCTGATGGTTGCATCTGCGATGCATGCTGGGGAAAGAAATGATAGGCCACCGATTTCTCACCGCACCTTTCTTTGTGCTGCTGTCAGTCAGATGGAGACATGCTATTTATGGCTCTAATTAGAGACAGCCTATTATGAGGACGAGTAGTAAATCTCATGCAATGAGAGTTTATTTGTGTGATTTAAATGTCATGCCTCCTCTGTTTAAGTCAGTGAGCACATGCTCAGTGTTAATACACTCATTGGAATTCTGTTTTGTAATATATATATATATATATACAGTATATACTGTATATACATACATATATAGTGTGTGTATATATGTACATATATAGTGTGTATATACATATAGCATGATTGCTCGTGTTATATTGCTTATCAGTTCAATGGAAAAGTTAATAAAAAAAATTATGAAATGCTGAGTACGGTCTCAAAAACGCATTTGTGCATGGAACTACTATCTTACGCGAAAGATCAGAATCTACTGTTGTTAGTTCTAACCAAATAATGCGTCCAAGCTTCTCAAAAACATCACTTTAGAACTAGTATCATGGCTTGGGTTGTTTCTAACAAGGTATTCTAGAAACAAGGATGTGTGTGTGTGTGTGTGTGTGTGTGTGTGTGTGTGTGTGTGTGTGTGTGTGTGTGATTAATCAGTATGTTGTGTCTCTCAGCTGTGATGAGCCTTAATGAAGTTGTTAGTTTAAAGCTGTTCTTGCCAGATTAGTAGTGTAGTAGTGATTCGAGAAATCACAGAGTGCCAATGCGTAAAAATAGTGACTGATTGGCGGTGAAAGCTCACTCATTCACACACAAAAATGTTCTTTTCTACCACGTGCTGGCTAAAATCTGCAATGTTATAAAAATAAATGTAAAGAGACGCATCTAGCTTTTTACACATCTGCACTGCTCTTACACTTTAGTTTAGAACACCACTAACACAAGAGAAGTGATACAACAGTGAAGCGTCCGAGTGCTGATGTGCTGAGACATCTGATCTTCATGTAAAAAACTTACCATTAAATAGTGGGAATTACGGAGAATTCAAAACGATATTATCTGGACACATTACAATAGTGAGAATTTGGGAGGAAATATGCTTAAGTACTATATTGTCATGATTACAATAATACAAAGAATAATGTGACAATGAAAAAAAATCTTAACTGTCCATGGCCTAATATTTTATATTTGAATTTAGTTTCATATTTGTCTTTAGATTTTTAGGTGAAAAGTGACTTGAGATGTTTTCCTGAGACTGTACATTTAAAAACACTTTCCTTTGGAAACACAAGATGCGTTCAATATATTTCTGGTAGTCTAATATGTAATATTGAAATCACTGTGATGCTCCCCCATCTAGTTTCAGTTTTTCTGATTCCTACATTCACATAAAGAATGAACTATCCATGTGTAACCCTGTATCCTGCTTCCTACCCACATAAAGTCTTAACACAGTTTGGAGTCTCCAGAGAGTAAATGCTCATAAATCACATCACCCCGCTACCCAAACACCCGACACCCTATTAACCTTCTCCCAATCTTAATGAGTTAGTTAATGCAGTATTTTTTGTTAATGTAGCTCATCTCTGAGCTCAGGAGCCTGGGGAATGCTGGGAAAGTGTGATAATTGGCACTAGTTTATCATTGATTGAAGACTGATAAATGAGGCAAGAGGGACTCATTTTGTTTACGTCTTGTTTTGCTTTATCTTGCTGCCATCTCCCCCCATTGTCTAAAGGCCGGAGTCAATGTTCTGCTCCAGGACGTCAACGGGAACATTCCACTTGACTATGCCACAGAGGGAACAGAAACCATCTACATCCTCATCAGACACCTGGAGGAGAATGGTACGTTCCTTGAGCAAGTATAAATCAGTGTTCAAAACCCTGTCCTTTCCTAAACTTCACTATGGTAAGCCTACCGTAATTATTTTTATTTTGAGCTGTCATGTCGAATTAGCTGTGAAATCACAGGCTTATGTCATTCATCCTTGCGTGTTTACATCATGTCCAGGTTTTTTTCTGGTGAAGTTACTGTAACATGTATACTAATAAACTTGACTTCTGTAAATTGTATAGCATTGCTGCAGTTTTGAGATTTCCTGAGTGTGTTTGCTACTATTTTCTCATTTCTTTTACCTCTGTCGCAGGAATGCACAAGTTGTTGTACCACTTACAGCCCTTTAAGCAGATAGTGGGCTCCAACAGAGTGGACAATATCAAATTGCATCTAAAAGCCACTGTAGGTAGGGTAGAGTAGTGGTATTAACCACCAGGCAAACTATGCAATTGCGTGGGCCCTGGACGTCGAGAGGGCACCCACCCCGTGAGGAAAGCTCAGCAAAAACCGCTTGAAATGACATGTGATGTGAAAATGTTGTTCTGGGTATATGCGCGAACACGGCATTGTCCGCACTCTCCGAGCAGTTCACGTTAGAGATTCGTTTTTTATTTCAAAATGGGGTAAATTGGTAATTGGTTGGTTGCTTGGGGCCTCAGAAATCGTAAACCCGCTGCTGGTAGGTTACAATGGGGTAGAAGGCTCCATTGATTTTATATTCTCCAAAAACACCTTTCCTAAACAACTGTCTGTCACTTTATACCGAAAAATGTTCCTGTTCCATGAGATCTTTGCACATAATGTCTTTTATATTTGTATTTTTTTTTAAATGTTGCAAATTTATGCAGTTAATGAAAATCTCTGAAATTAACACATTTATTTTGAGACTTGAGAAAATACTTATTTGCCATTTTTAGTTTTGTATAAGTTCATTAACACATTTTACACATTTTACACTATAACTATTGCCCCGGTATCTACATGATATCACTTTAAACCAACTAGAGGCCTTTTACCCCAAGTGTGGGGTAGCATTGAGTCTGCTAATTTATGTCTGTGCATGTCCCAGTGTTTTCTCAATGTCAGTGCTGTTTTAATTTTCTTTTCAACTAGTTTACTCACTGAGGTTTTTCATAGAGGTTTGCACCAGAAATGTTGTGCCAAATTCAAATGGTTTCCGTGACTTGCTCTGTGCTTTTCAGTTCTCATTGGTCCTCGCAGTGCTGTAAAGATTTACGCTGCACGGTTGAAAGCTTGAGTCCGGTCGTGAGATGCGAGTAAATGAAAATGCTCTGTGCTCGCACTTCTCTGTCCATTTATCCGGGTAGCGAATTGAGCGCAGAACAGCATTGCCGAAACACATCTGACATAAGCTGCTCCTCTGCGAGTTGCTTGGAATTTTACACAGATGTCGATAGAGAGCCCAAAGTTAGGATAACTAAAAGTTCATAGTACTGTACATAACAATTAACTGTGAGGATATCCACTAGATCATTTAAGTCTTGATGAATGTCGAACCCAAAATGTACATGTACAATGTATTGTTTTTGTTTTGTGTGTGTGTGTGTGTGTGCTTTCCTTGTTCTACTCTTATCTTTTTCTCTTTCAGTTTTCAATTGTTTTATTGTCATGACTGTTTTACATAAAATATTTCCAAAGCATAATTCAAATCACATAAACAATGGCAGAAAAAGAGCCAGTGATGGTAATAAAAATAAACAAATACCTAAACTATACAGTGAATATTACTATTCTTTATTTGACTATTCTTATTTGCATTGTGAATATGACAACTAGTAAATATAGTCAATGCATTAACTGATTCTCAATGGGTATGAAGTTAAATTTGAGCATAGACTTGTGGGAAGATTTATACAAAGGGGCTGTTCGCAAAGGACATGTTCATGTGTTGGTAAACGGATAAACAAAACACACAAGAAACATGGGGTCTTGAGATGCAAAGATTAAGGCGCAATATAATGAAAAAAGTGCACATGCGATGCAACGGCCAACGACATCTTCTGACGTGTGTATGTTGACCAACAATGAGAAAATGGCAACAGAGTGTGAATGCTTTGAACGTAATCCCTTTTGACAGCTCACACTGAGTGGAGTGAGTTATTTTTGTTATGTACCAGAATGGAAAGGATATATGTAATTTATTTGCTATAAAATGAGATTTAAAGAGACCATAATACATGTAAATAATTAAATTAACAGTTGATTATAAATTAAACATTAACGGTGATGTCACACAGCTCAGGTTATAGAGAGAGCATGCACAATACCATGAAACTAATTAAAATGGAGTGCACAAGCTGTCCCAGAGAATCCTGCAGCCATAGGTGACTGCCTATATCACCCATGCCAGAGTCTGCCACTGTTCCTTAGTGTCACTTATGACATAACATGCAAACCTCTCTCTACTCTAATGAGAGCAAAATGGGGTGAGCTCATAACTGCTGCATATATTCACTTGTATTGTATGTGTATTTGTCAGGAGTGGACTTGAGCTCTATGCATCAGATGAAGACGCAGCGTTCATCCACCATGCTGTCTGACGTGAGGCAGCTTCTCAGTAACGGTGGTGGCGTCAATCAAAAGAACGATGATGGGGTCACGTTGGTGAGAATAACTGATTTTCAAACCATCCCCAAAATATACAGCAATTTCTGAAATTCACTGATCTCTTCAAATTAATTTCGACTCGTCCCTCCTTTTCTTTAAAATAAAGCAAACATATGTGTTCCAGTGAGGCACTTACAATGGAAGTCAATGGGGTCATTCTGTAAATGTTAAAGTACTCTTTGTTTCAAAAGTATAGACACAAGACATAAATAATATGTGTGTTAACATGATTTAAATGTGATAAAATCACTTACTAACTGCATCTGTTTAAAGTTATAGCCAATTTTTAGCTATAATTCTTTGCAAGATGATTTAATGTCAACAAATCCTAAATCCCTAAAATACCATAAAAATGACTATTTAAACAACTTTACAGCTCAAATAATACATGTTTTTACAAAATAATTAATGTAAGTGCTTTGATACAATTATAAGCTTCACATTTCTGCCTTTTAAACCCTTTAAAAATTGGCCCCATTCACTTCCATTGTAAGTGCCTCACTGTAGTGATTTTTGCTTTATTAAAGAAAAGGTTAAACAAATCATCCTGTTCAGTGATGATCTGGGGGTGCTTTAGCAAGGCTGGAATCGGGTAGATTCATCTTTGTGAAGGACGCATGAATCAAGCCACGTACAAAGTTATCCTGAAAGAAAGCTTGCTTCCTTCTGCTCTGACAATGTTCCCCAACTGTAAGGATTGGGTTTTCCAGAAGGACAATGCTCAATGCCACACAGGTCAATCGTGGTATGAATGGAGGATCACTGGATCAAGACGCTGTCATGGCCAGCCCAATGTCCAGACCTGAACCCCATTGAAAACCTCTGGAATGTGATCACGAGGAATATGGATGGTCACAATCCATCAAACAAAGCCGAGCTGCTTGAATTTTTGCTCCAGAAGTGGCATAAAGTCACCCAACAGCAATGTGAATGACTAGTTGAGAGCATGCCAAGACGCATGAAATGTGTGATTGAAAATCAGGATTATTCCAACAAATATTGATTTCTGAACTCTTCCTAAGTTAAAACATTAGTATTGTGTTGTTTAAAATTAATATTAACTTGTTTTCTTTGCATTATTCAAGGTCTGAAAACACTGCATCTTTTTTGTTATATTGACCAGTTGTTATTTTCTGCAAATAAATGCTCTAAATTACAATATTTTTATTTGGAATTTGGGAGAACTGTTGTCAGTACTTCATAGAATAAAGCAAACATTTTCATTTTATTCAAACATATACATATAAATAGTAAATCCAGAAACTGATAATTTTGCAGTGGTCTCTTAATTGTTTTCCAGTGCTATATATATAAATAAATGGTTGGGAGGGTTACTTTTGAAATGTATTTCACTACAGATGACAGAATACATGTTGTAAAATGTAAATCTTAAGATATTCCATTAGATTACTCAAGGTCAGAAACATATTCTAAATATTTTGGATTACTTCTTCAGCACTGGTAGATTTTTTTCACGTTTTGACTATAAAAACTCTGCCAGTACAGTAAGACAAACTACATGTTAAAAATACATTCTCTGAAAAACCAGAATATCTTATTCAGTGTTGTTTCTAAAACAAGATAAATCAAACTGATCTTGTTTTATTGATTTTTAGATATAGGAAAACAATACAAAAATGATTATCAAGAATAAAATTTTTGCCCTAATATCAAAGGTCTTACTGGAAAAAAAGAAATTATGATCCAACGTCAATTTTCTTGATAAAAAAATCGTGTCTGGTAACATGTGCATGTAAAATGGCTAGAAACTGCATTTTAGCTTAGCGTAAAGCTGACAATTTACACAAGGTGTATTTCTATTTCTTCTGCTCCAAACTTACTTCAAACTTACTTCTCTGTCTGCTCGTATGAATGTAACACATCATAAGAAAGTGTTTCACTGCTGTTCAAATGCACTTTGGATCGCATCATTTATATGTATAAATGTTTTCCATTTAAAAGGACTAAATATTAAATGAAACAAATGACAGTAAAATGCAAAGTAATCTCTTCTGTAATCAAAATACTTTTTGAATGTAACTGTATTCTAAATACCAAATGTTTAAATTGTAACTGTAGTGGAATACAGTTACTTATATTTTGTATTTTAAATATGTAATCCTGTAACATGTTACTCCCTAACCCTATATATATATATGAGAATAGCCAGACTGGTCCAAGCTGACAGGAGTGTGACAGTAACCCAAATAGCCACATGCTATGCAGAAAAGCATTTCTGAACATACAACACATCGAATATTGAGGCAGATGTACTAAAGCAGCAGAAGACCCCTCCGGGTACCACTACTGTCATCTTAGAACAGGAAACTGATGCTTAATATAACAATGATATTTAATCATATATTGAATTATTGTTTGTGAGTTTTTCTCATTTTTTTATTAAGCTAATAATTCACAGCACAAAGCTCAATCTAATCAACACAAATCATTGTAAGTAGTGAACTTGTATTTAATGTGGTCTGGGTTGTATTTTCTTTTTCTTTGCACAGTTTTTCCATGGTTTTTGAGGATGCAGAAATGTCACATAGCCTGTCCATTTTTGCATCTGCCTGATGTAATTAGCGTCTACCAAATGATGGATGAATTTGCACAAAACTAGCATCAGTTTGATAAATGGGTATAGATGGCAATTCAAATGGAAATCTTGCAAATTGTGTCCAAATATAACCTGTTATACCTGTGATATTTTTGCTTGTATTGCATTTGCAGCTCCACATTGCCTGTGCCAGTGGTTATAAAATGGTGGCGTCTGTGTTGCTGGAGAATGGAGCAGATGTTCACATCTATGATAACAGCTACTGGACACCCTTACATCTTGCTGCCAAATATGGGCAGGTACATATCTCTAATTTCCTTTTTCCATAATTTATTGCCATGTCAACACTGTGGTATGGAATTTGTCTCACTGTGCTCATAAAAATGGCAACAATAGCATCAAGAGGACAATGGATATAAACAACAATTACAATAATAAAATAAAAATTAAGCAATAGACATTGCACAAAGCAAAACAACTACTGTACTTAGAGATTGCACACTGAAGATTTATCCATTAATTCAACATTGCAGTGAATGTAGTAGACCACTTGAAATCTAAGAAAGATAAGACAAGGCTGCAAACACAGAGACAAAGGTGCAGAATTTATCTATTTTGTTATTTGTTTTGAGGCAGCGCACACATTGCCGATGCAGAGCTGTGAAGTTAACAATCCACACTATTATTGAAAAGGTTAAAATGCTTTCTGTCTTGGGCAGGGACTGTAGACCATGTCCATGTATATCTGTCTGTTTCCCTAATACCATTCTTTTGTGAGTTTTTGAGTAGTTCACCCAAAAACAAAAATGATGTCATAATTTACTTCTCCTCATGTCATTCTGAACCTAAACAACCCTCTTTCTTTTGTGGAATACAAAAGTTGAAGTTTTGAAGAATATACTGGTCATTCCTTTCCATTTATACTAAGTGAAAATGGACTGGGACTGTCAAGATCCAAATAACAAAAAGTAAGTATCATTAAAAGTATCATTAATACCTTTTCCACCATTGGGTCGAACGGTTCTGAGTACGGTACGGAGCGGTTACAATAGCATTTCCACTTGAGCACGGTTCAGCATGGCCCAATTATAAACCGCTCTTGGCCTTTTAGTGAAATGCTATTCCAGGCAGCTCATCATATTCTGATGGCAGGTCACTTGGGACAGGGAAAGCACAAAGCCGTTTCGTGGCCTGTTTCTATTGGCCGAGCATTCACAGGGATGTTCGCCGGTGGTGTGCGACATGTTGAATGTCAGCGGCATGGTGAATCAGTCCATGATGCGCGTCAATGTGGCCTGGATGAAGTGGCACCAAGTTACTGGAGCCTTGTGCGACTGCAAGATCCCACAGTGCCTGAAGTCAATGATCTAATAATCAATCATCTGGCCAGTCGTACTGAATGGAGCTGAATGCTGGGCAGCCACTAAGAGGCACGAAGCAGCACTCAACACCATGGAAATGCAGATGCTCAGGAGGAGGCTAGGATACAACTAACAAAGTTGGACCGAGATGCCAACACCATTGTACTTAAGACATATGGCGTGGCCTCAATCCAGATTCGTGAGGCCGGACTGTGGTGGTATAGAGATGTAGTCATTAGCCACAAGGCCTCTGTGGTGAAAACAGCAATGAGATTAGACCAGGCTGGCCAGCAACCAAATGGTTGACCAAACAGTGGATGGACACCATCAGAGAAGATATGCATGCCATCGAAATAAACTTGGAAAATGCACAGGATCAGAAAATGTGGGGAGCTGCATGGAAAATAACGGACACTGCACCATGGTGGGAACATCGTTAGGAAGAAGAAGAATGTATATAATATTGATATAATATGTTTAATGTGTCATAATTTGCTAGGAGTAGGATTTGAGGATGTTTTCCCACATCTCCTCAGCTCCTGGAGACTATACACAGTCACAAATACTCACAGTGCTGACACATAGGGAGAGATGCTCACGTCCATATTTTATGACAGCGGTGCTGAATCTAGTTCTCTCTCTTGATCAGAGACCCCCACACACACACACACACACTCACTGAGTCATTACTCATTATACTGCAGATGGTTGGGTGACTCAGCAGAACTGCCATGCTGCAGTCACTGAGTTTCAGTTCCAGCCTAGTAAGTCTGTTGGTGCCTCATCTTACACCATCTAAACAGCTAGGAATGGTTAGCTCTGTGTATATTGTAAACACTGGAGGATGTTTATGAAACAATATGAATAGGGATTTTGTGCCAGAACAAGCCAGATCTGGAACCTCCAAAATTGGACCCAGCACCTATTTTAGTTTAGCAGGAAGCTTAGCTTCAAAGTCAAAGGAACATGAATGAGAAAAGATGTGCATAAAAGATCACAATATATCTTACAACTATCTTACAACACACTGAGCATAATGAATCACATGATGACCCAGATATCGATATGATATTGTGTCACCAGGTCCCTGCTGATTCCCACCCTCTAGTGTAAATGCCTCATTAGCTACGTCTCTTATTGTTCTCTTTGAGTTCCTCTGAAGTCACAGATGTGTCTGAACATGTTTGTGTGTGTGTGTGTGTGTGTGTGTGTGTGTGTGTGAGCATGTATTTATCACTTTGTGGGGACCAAATGTCCCCATAAGGATAGTAAAACCCGAAATTTTTGACCTTGTGGGGACATTTTGTCGGTCCCCATGAGGAAAACAGCTTATAAATCATACTAAATTATGTTTTTTGAAAATGTAAAAATGCAGAAAGTTTTCTGTGAGGGTTAGGTTTAGGGGTAGGGTTAGGTTTAGGGGATAGAATATAAAGTTTGTACAGTATAAAAACCATTATGTCTATGGAAAGTCCCCATAAAACATGGAAACACTACGTGTGTGTGTGTGTGTGTGTGTGTGTGTGTGTGTGTGTGTGTGTGTGTGTGTGTGTGTGTGTGTGTGTGTGTGTGTGTGTGTGTGTATGTGTGCGTGTGTGTGTGTGTATCTTCCCTACAGACTCACATTGTGGGCCAGCTGTTGAAGCACAAAGCAGATCCAACTCTTCTTAACTGCAACCAGGACAAACCCTCAGGTACAAACACAGAGAAACATGCACAAGCCTATAAAGAGCTAAAGCTGGAATAGTGGTCAACAGATATTCATTTTTCACATTACCATGCTGATAAATTGCGAGCATGGAGGCCAATGGACAATTAATTAACTTTTGTTTTGTTTAGGACCATTATTTGTGACATTATTTTCATGAGAATTAAGCACATTTTCTCTCCAAATTTGCATTAATGTAATATGTCCTGACATTTTACGTCTTATTATCCTCAATGGTGATAATAATTGTATTGCTATTCTTGCAATGAAGTGAGTGTAATTCTTTTTTATTTTATTAAAAAATATATTTAAATAATCAAAAAAACATTTAATAATCACAAAGAAAGTTTATATATTTTGTTCACATTACAGTTATTAGAATGAGCTGTTTTCATCATAGTGTTAGTTATGGGATTTATGATAAGTACAAAACTAATAAAAATACATGGAAACAAAATGTTCTTATTCCTTTTGCTTTTTTTAGGGTGAAATGTTCTTGACAGATGATAATACATTTCAATGATAGCAAATGTACACAAAATGCACACTGATATGCTTAACTTAAATCATAAATTTACTAAAATTTCACTCATAAAATATTCATAAGCTCAAATTTGTTGACATGTACTGATGCTAATAAAATAGCCTAATATCTGGCAATTAATCAGCCTGATCGATATACTGTATCAGTCTGCCACTAAAATGTACACTTACATGCACAATACTCTTCAACTAATGTAGTATAGAAATGGAGGAGCTGGGCTCCAGAGTTCCAGCAGAGTCTTCAGTTCTGCTCATGCTGTGTGCTCACATAATTACATACTGTTTGATAGCATAGATACAGTCATCCGCTCACTGCCAGAACTGCTCATTACCCAAACTGTCATTACCTCTGCTTTACTATGGTAATTTAACCTCAGAGTAACATGTGAGAAAAAACACAATATTTACATAAATGCGTATATTGTAGTACTTATTACCTACTGCAGATTGTTAATTTCAATAGCGTGTGCGTGCATATGCACGGATACTATTTAGGTGTGCTCAAGTCTTCATGGAAATGTTACACACCTTTGCCCCTGTACTTAAATGTGTTAAGACTGTTTTTCCTCTAGAGCTTTTTGTTGGGTGTTAATATTTCATATCTGGGTGGAGATGAAACTCTCTATCTGCTCTGCTAATGACTGTGGAACTGCTTCCACTAGCCTGTGGCTCGGGATGTTTAAAATCAGCTACTGTCAACACTAATTGTAGCCAAGAGTTAAAAAAAAAAAAAAATATATATATATATATATATATATATATATATATATATATATATATATATATATATATATATATATATATATCGTTCATGCTCTTTTGAAATGAAAGAGTTTGTTACTGGAGACATACTCTTTTATTCACAACTCAAAGCTTAAAGTCTCTTTAGGAAGTCAGTTCAAGACCATCTTGTTACCATTTAAGGGCAGCTATTTTATACAGTATAAATGTAGTAGGCATGCTCTATAACTATTTTTTACTTAAATATGTAAATACAGAAATATCCAAAACTGTTTATCAATATTGTGTTCAACTATGTTTATATGAATGTTGCTTCTTTAACTATTTTGAGATTATATCACAGCTCTTTTGATATCACAGCAATGAGTGTTAACATATCTCCTCCCATGTTTACATATCATCTGCCTATTCAATATTCAGGAACTTGGGCATTGTCACTCATTAACATGTGAAGAGTTTAGCTAATTGCAGCGGAGGTAATTTACATAGAAGTCGTAAAGGTACAGTCATAAAGGTACAGTAACAGCAGGGTCAGGGAGAGGGTGGAAAGTGCTCATGCCTTTTCTTTTTGTGCTAGAGACTTTGACTAAAATGATGGGTGGACATCAGGGGATGAAATGCAAGAGCAAATTTTAGAGCATGTTCCCTTTAAAATGAAGTCACTTTCTAGGCTCATATTTTTGGTTATGTCTATTAAGCTTGGGATCAATGCCTTTTTCAGTCATCTATTATCAGTAAAATGTCCTGATTATTATCAATCTATATCTGTATTTTCTTCAGATATAAATGGGGCTACTCCTTGCACAATAGTCTTCAGGGGGTCGCACACCAGATTTTTCCTAACCATAACCATCTGTAAAAGTATCGCAACCATTTGGAGTTGGCCCAGTTCCCTTCTGGAGTTACCCCACCCTCATTTGAAATGTATGCCCCTATTTGGAGATCTCTGGGCTGCAGCTATATCTACTGGTTGGCAGCCTACAACTACGACTCCGGAGGCTGCTCAAATGCGGAGCCATAGAGTGCAACTCACATAGTTTTCCATTAAATTCGACCCAAATCATTATCAAAGGACGTAGATTACTTACTCTAGCCTTCACTGGATGATATATTGTGTATATGTTTATTTAATATAGCCTACACAATGTATTTTCAGTTACAAGAATTTATTTTTGTGGTTTGGTAGCTTGAATGAAACCTATTCAAGGCTACATAAAGAGAAATTGCATAAGTTTGCGCAGTTACACCAGTTTCATACATTAACCTGCAAATGCATCAATATCACTTAATTAATTCTTGAAGACGTACTTAATGGTTTGTAACTTTTGTGTATGGTGACTAGGTTCACAACTTTGAACTGCCACATGCAACGCATCTCCACATACTGTGAGTGATACTTGTCCTTTGATACCCGCGATGCAGCGCTTCTCATCCGTGTTCGATCGGCTTTAGTGTTAAGTACAATAAATGTTAGATCAGCCCCTTGTGGTCTCACAAATCTTGACTGACAGTGAATTGGAAAGCACACAAATAAGGCTTTGATCTTAAATGTCAGCTAACGTTAATATGTGAATGCCTCAGAAACCACTACATCCTCAGTGCTGCATAGCTTGCAGGAGCATTAGAGAGACTCGTGCTCCTCATACTAAACCTCCAGCAAGGAGAGAGATCAGTCATCTGACTCTATCCCATTTCCTCCCTCCCCATCGCTCCCTCTTGCCTGCGCTCCATTCCCAAGCTTTCTGCACTGAAGTCTCTGATCAATAGCTCATTCTAACACACCGGCTTAACTCAGGGATGTCTGGGATGAAACACAGAGCCAAAGTCAATTCTTTCTTTTCACTTAAAGTCTCTTCAGGGAGGCGTGTATATATCTGACTTTGAGAGCATATGTGTTTATAGTGGATCGTTCTCTGAAGTCTTAGAGTGTCACTCTCATTAAGAAAGGGAAAAGGCTGGCCCCTCATGTCCTCTTACATCTAATTTCAAGGGGATGTATTATCTGTCTCCATGTCCCCATGATCCAAGCACAGATGGATCAGTCTGCAATAGGGCCCAATGCCCCATCACAGTTCGGGTACAGCCATGTGAAAGACAGCAGGGGGTGAGTGACAGAGGGAATGGACTAAATCGATTGGACCCCAGGGAAAATCATGGCTCATTACTTGCTGAAAATTTATATAAATGCCATCATATATATATATATATATATATATTATTTTTGTATTGAGATGGTATTAAAACATTTTGTAATTACTTTATTTACTCACCATCATTTTGTTTGACCCTGTATTATTTTCTCTCTTTCATGAAACACAAAATGAGCTGCTGTTTTCCATACATCAAATATAGTAGGTGATTTTCACTGCCAAGCTCCACAAATGGCAAAAAAGTAGTCCATGCAGACCAAAATGTAAGGCATTACTCGCTGATCATTTTCCTACAATATATTCCCTAATAAGTCTTATTTTCACTTGTGTTAAATAAATAATAAAGAAAAAAATAGCACTTTTAGACACGAAACATCAGTGCCATTTATGAGTTTTGGCATGAGTAAATTAATACAAAATGTAACATTTTGGGTGAACTGTTCTTTTTAAGTGAAAAGCAAATTATTACTTATTGACACAAAATGATTAACAAAACGAATGATAAAACCATCTGCTTTGACCTGCGTTTACAGACATCGCTGCCACTGAGCAGATTGCAGAGATGCTTCTGAGAGCAGAGGAACTCTGGGTACAGAGACAGACAGACCCTCTGTCCCATCTCCACAATCAGACGAGCACTGCACAGACGTCCACCAGGACAGCGACCTGCCTGTCAAAAAGCTGTATGTTACAACAGTTACAGTCTTTATTCATCATTCAGTGAATGTTTGTTAAATCCATGAACATGAAAACCGTCCATTTCAAAGACCTTAGCAATACATGAAGATTTGTAAATGTTTATCATTTTCTTAATCAGTACTGTCTTTTTTCAGTTGAAATATATACAGTAAATATTCTTAGCACAAGATACATTTATTTGCAAAGCAAAATTGTGCAACTTTATGTGACAGAAATTATCTTAAATTACGTTTTTTCTTACCCCATTGGAAAATTGTTTTGTTTGTTTTCTTGTTTTAAGCATTCTTCGAAAACTATTATTTAGATTTATGCTTAATAAAAGTCTAATCATAGGGTGTACATACTTTTTCACAGCATTGCATATTATAAAAGATGAAAAATTGGACAGAGAAACTGCCTTGATGCATGTGTGATCCAACAATCTCCTAACCCTTGTTGATCTGCTGAGGGTTGTACATTTTTCAGGGCCACCATGGCAGTACCCATTTCTAGAAGGGACAGTCTGCTGGAGAAGGAGGTCATGTTCAGGGACTCAGGAGGAGCATTGACCAGGCAACCATCACTTGATAACGGTCTGGATAGAGCATTTCCCAGTGCTGCAGGAAAACTCGAGCAGGTCAGAGGAGAGATGGAAATGAACTTGGGAAAATTGCACCTACAATAGCAGATATCTGTTTATTATCTGAAAAGGCAATATATACTGTGGTCATTCACATGAAACCTGTTTTATAAGCATAACTTTAGTTCTGCTCCAGAACATGGAGCTGGCATTTTTTAATGCATCATATGTGCGCTCCTATTGGTAAGGCTCTTCCAAAAATGTTGTCCTAATTCTGAGGGGGCATTCAGACCGAACCATTTACTGCATAAAAAAAAGGTTAGATCCAGTGCATTGAATAGAATGAAAGGCATGTCTCGAGACACCTGAGGAGAACTATCTATGTGGCATTGTTGAGTTGCTGCCTGTGTAGAGTGTTCCAGATCAATCACTAACGAGGTTCAATATCTGTTATGCTGCATCATTCTTAACATTTGCCTATGTAGGCATTAGATAGCAAGGCAGCTCACTAGGTTTTGGAAGAGATATGTGCACAAGAATCGATGTGCACAAAACTGAACTGATGCCATGCCTTGCACTGTTCAGAGCAATTTGTCTTGTTCCTGAAGGGCAATAAAGAGAAATTAGTTACATCTAATACACTTAGATCTTGTATCACTACGGAAGCTTTTAGATTAATGCTGTTAAGAAAGCTCTGCCCTGCTATTGGAGAGCAGCAAGCAGTATTAGTCATCGTTTGTATATAAAGACATGCCGTAGTAATCTGTCCTGTAGCACACCCTGACCCCATTGACCCTGAGAATGACCTCTGAAGAAACAAGGGAAATAAGTTTCATTACTATCGTGATACTATAGTAATGGATATCCATTACTATTGTTCTGTGTGAACTCAGTCTTGTCCATGTGTGTGTATATGAAGCAAAGAGTAGATTTGACCTCAGTTTTTGCAGTGGGAAATAATGTTGACTTGGACTTATATCCATTGGGATTTTAATGGAAAACATGTTAGGCTGTATTATTATTATTATTATTATTATTATTGTTGTTGTTATTATTTCATTTAAGAGTGGCCTTGGTAGAGAAGATCTAGAGACAGATAGTTATTGCATTTGAATAAATGATCGTTCATGCAAGCATTGTTATATTTATAATAATGTGCAATGGTGAATTGTGCACTTTAAGACCAAATAAAGGCCGCTGCACACCTCATAATTAATCGGATAATGATGTCATTTAGGAAATAATCTGGCCAAAACGAAGGTGTTTTTGAGTTCGTTTCGGTGGTTCGTCAAAGCAAACCTTCAGGAAAACTTTGTACCGGCTTTTAAACACCTTACTGCCATTAGTCCACGTTATTTGTAGGTGTGACCTGTAGCTCCACCTACTCTGAGGCTGACAGCTAATTCCAGTTCAGTGAGATAAGATCAGTCAACTTGAACACACCTGTGTGCTGTTATTAGCGAACTGGTGCAACTTTACCTACATCTGTATGATGTTCCAGAAACTTGTCATGCAATTTTTTTGTTGTTGAATTAGTCTTCAAAAGGAATCAAATCTACTCAAATACTCATAAGTGTCCATTCACTCTATTGTTTGAAATACTGCTTCACTCACTTGCCATTTGCAGCCGAAATAGTATCTTCCCATAGTAAGACATCATTCTTTAGTCTGTATTCTACCCATTAACACTCTTTTATACACCCATCTTTGCAGTAGTATTAGTGTCATCATAAAATACAATAACAGAGTGTAACTTGCACATGCTATTTCCGCATTAGTGCATTAGCACAATGAATGCAAAAGGTAAACATGGAAAATGATATATGTAATACTTGAAATCATAATTTTGAGTAGTTAAAACAGTTTATTTTACTGATCTCGCATGCATTCTACTTCTTGAATGAGGTATGAATCCATTAACACATTTTAATGTTATATTAGTTGATGTTTGACATGTAGTCTTGAACTACCTCATATTTAAATGTACCTCTAAACGCCTCTACCAGTGGTGTGGCCGGTGTCTGAATGTTCGCAAACAGCATGTCATTGCTCAGCTGTTGCAGACTTCTTTGCAGATATTTTTGTAGTTAATAGTTTATACATTTTCATGAGGAATGCTATGTTTTGTGTTTCAGGTGAAACTAATGCCTCCTGCTCCTAATGATGACCTGGCATCCCTCAGTGAGCTCACCGATAGCAGTCTGCTCTACGAGATGCAGAAGCGCTTCGCCAATGACCAAATATATGTACGTAAATAAACACAAATATATGTACTGTCTTGCAAGGCTGTAATCCTTTTATAAAGCCTGCAGTTGGTTAGAGATAGCATATTAAAGAAATATTTTATCCCAAAATGAAAATTATGCCACTGTTTACACACCTTCATGCCGGTTTAAAGCTTCAAATTGTATGTTTTTTTATGTAACACAATATTATAATTTTTGAATAATCATCACAGAGCTCTTTTCCACAGAATGATGGACAGTGCACAGTAACCACAGCTGTCAAGCACCAAAAAGGAGAAAAAACATAAAAAAAAGAACCATATAAGTGGTCTGTATGACTTGAGTGCCATATTTTAAGACTTTTGAAGCCATATGGTAACTTTGGGTGATGTAAAGACTTCTCTCTCCTAATTTTCCATTCCACATATTTGAATTGGCTTGCCACGTTCAAGAACCAATGGTGTTTTGGCATCAGTGACTTCAAACTTTGTCCAATTTGTTAGCTTTTTTTTCATCTGTATGCGAATGAGGAAGATTATTATTGAATAATTAGTGATGTATTTTGCTTTCTGTTCTTCATACAAAATTATTATATGGCTTCATAAAAAATGTTGGTGGCAAGACAGTCATGGTCACTATGGACTGTCTTTAAGAATTGTTTAGAATTTCTTCCTTTGTATTCCACGGAAACAGCTTAAGGGTTTAATTTTTTTTTAACAATGTACATTTCCAAATCCGCAAAATATATCTGAACTCTCAGTTAGGACCTAACTCTGAGTTTTCGCCCATTTGTGGGCCATGAATTCAGGAAGACCCCTCCATTCTCTGCCTTTGCCCACTCAATCATACAAGTTTTGGTCTTTCATCGAACCATCCGGTCGGAGACTCGTCTCTCACACTCAAACACACACACACACACACACACACACACATGTTGTGTTTCCATGTTTTATGGGGACTTTCCATAGACATAATGGTTTTTATACTGTACAAACTTTATATTCTATCCCCTAAACCTAACCCTACCCCTAAACCTAACCCTCACAGAAAACTTTCTGCATTTTTACATTTTCAAAAAACATAATTTAGTATGATTTATAAGCTGTTTTCCTCATGGGGACCGAAAAAATGTCCCCACAAGGTCAAAAATTTCGGGTTTTACTATCCTTATGGGGACATTTGGTCCCCACAAAGTGATAAATACACGCTCACACACACACACACACACACACACACACACTGCTGCTGGCTCTATTCTCTGTGGTCTTGGAGAATGGCCAAGTCCCCTGATTTTAGGCTGGAAAGGGACTGGTGTCTGGAAAGCAGCCCTCTAGGTCTCAGTGTATTCAGGCCAAAAACTTGAGCCAACCCTGGAGAGCTGAAAATACATTCTTATATTGATTCTCTGCGAACGGCTGCTGTCTTAACTGCTACAATGTCTGTTTCTGCTATAAATCTTTGGAACCTCTCTTACTATTAGTCTTAGCACTACTACAAACCTACATTGGTAATAACACTAATAGCAATAAGTATTCTTTTTTATCACCTACACCACATATACTGCCAATGTGTTTACTTTCACTATCTGTATTAAAGGGTCAACATTATTTAGGATAGTTGCTAAGTTTTCTTGCACAAAAAAGAGTCACAAATTAGTTTAACACGATAATTTTCTACCTTCTATCTGACCCTTAGAATCAAGCAGTCTGTTTTTGTTACTGGTCCTGATATATGTAAATGTTGTGATTGGCTAACAAGTGAAATAAGTAACATGAGTGCATGAATTGTTATATTGGTACCATAAAAAAAAAATATATATATATATATATATATATATATATATATATATATATATATATATATTAATAACACAATTATGCTGCAGTGTAGAAAACATGCCTTGACCATATTTTTTTTATTTTATTTTTTTATATCAATTATTGTGTCTCTTTGAGTCTACTTGACATCAATGTTGGTTTGGTTGAAATCATTTTTCCTCTGTCAGAATAAATACAATCAAACTTTTCTGAATAATTTTAGAACAATTACATTCTAAACAATATTGTGTACTGTTTATGTGTAGCTATTGTATATCACCCAGCCTTTGGCATTATTTTAACTTGGGTGGGTTACATGAGGAGGGTGCTTTGCATTCTGCAATTTACAGTATGTCTATAGACTTCATCTGAAAATGTTATTTCAGAAGAGCCATTCACCATGTTGACAGTTGAATAAAGCACCCATTCTTCCACACACATTTGTAGTGGCACTCGCCTCTGATGTGGCACATCTACTATTCTCTCCTATATCTTTTCTTGTTAATCAATGAAAGTATGATTAAATGAAGAAGTCCATCTCTATATTATTCGCCCACCTCATTGTGGATCATTCCAACACGACTACAGTCGACTGCACACTACTAGTTCATGACTTGATCTAAATCTATGCCTATGTCTACTGCAATTCCCACACTTTACAATGGAGCATAATGAAGTCTCCCTGCTGAGGCTTATATGGAGGGAGGGAGCAGAGATGGTGCCTTTTGTGTGACACTGTAATGGGATCTAATGATGTCTGTCATTACTGCAGCGATGGATAGAGATGAAGGTGTTCACTGGTCATTTAGGGAAAGAAGGTGAGAGAGAGAGATGCTGGACAAGCACTTTATAAGAGAGGAAGGAACCACATAATCCTCAGTTGTTTAAATGGAATAGAAAGGAGAGAAGCACTGACTTGTGTTGTTATTTTGATAATTCATGACTACATGTTGAAATATTCCTCTCCAAATGGACTGGAATGCCTCCATTCCTCCCAAGTGATCTCTTATTTTATGTACATCTTATTATAGTGGATAGGTGCACAGGTGTTCACAAATCTCTGTAGAGTCAAAATAAAGTCTAAAGTCTTTTAAGGTCAAGTTCAGGTCTAGTGTCAAGTCTTTCTTTTGCCAAGAGTCTGAGACGAGTCTCAGTTCTTTCAAAGACAAGTTTAAGTGAAACCTCAAGTCTTTCAAGGCCCGGTCTATGTCAAGTATTAAGTCTTTCAGGGCTAAATCTAAGTTAAGTCTCAACTCTTAGTCTTTCAAAGCCAAGTTTACATCAAGTCTCAAGTTTTTCAAGTTCAGGTAAATCTCAAGTCTTTGTCTTTTGTCAAGAGTCTGAGACAAAGTCTCAATTTTTTCAAGGTCAAGTATAAGTGAAGTCTCAAGTCATTCAGGGTCAAGTCATTGTTTTTAATCATGAATCTGAGTCAAGTCTCAATTCTTTCAAGACCTAGTCAAAGTGAAGTCTCAATTCTTTCAGAACAAAAAGGTCTGGACTGGTAACCAAAAGGCTGTGGGTTCGAACCCTGCACTGAGCCCATGAACTTAATCTTGGATTGCTCCAGGGAATTGAGCTTTTATGTGTCTTTAGAAGAAAAAAAAAATGCTAAATGACTTCTCTATCACTGTATTTAGGGTTACGAGTTTGTGTTGTGTAGCCACACTTTTGTCTCAGGTCCAATTGGCAGCTTATTCTGGTTTAACATGAAAGCATACAATCACAGTTTTTTTTTTATTTTAATTTTATTTATTTTTTTGTTTAGTTTAGTGTAGTTTTTTGGAGTAGTTGATACTACAGTAGTAGATCTCATAGACCATACATTTTAATCCCCAAATTATAAATACAGATTTAAAAAAGAACCATAGGACTACAGATTATTTAACATCTTGCAATTTCTGCCAGCTCATCCCATTGTTGTGTGCAATACAGATCAGTCAGACAGTGAATATACTGTAGATGTGCCATCTAAGGTAGAAACTAGGTTAACTAACTTTTATTTAATTTAGTAACTTTTTTTATATCTTTTCAGACCTACATTGGACACATTCTTCTCCTCATTAACCCCTACAAGAACCTGCCTATCTATTCCAATCTCGTAAGTACAGACCCAAGATTTGTGAAGTTGTTTTTTGTCAGATAAATGTTCAATAGTTCACTGCACAAACACATTGTTGTCAGCACAAACCATAAATTTGATAGCTATTTATTTATTTCCTCTTCTCTGTATCTTCTCTATCTATTTCTTTCTTCATCTGTGTTGTAAATTATTCTCAAGTTTAAAGTGGTAGTTCTCCTGCAAAAGAAAAGTCATAATTTACTCTCTCTCATGTTGTTCCAAACCTGTATGGCTCACATTTTCAATGGAACACAAAAGGCGTTATGGCTGTCAAGCAAGGTTTCATTGAATAGCGACTTATATTTCATTTTGTTTCTCACATAAAGCTTAAAGGGTTAGTTCACCCAAAAATGAAAATTCTCTCATCATTCACTCACCCTTATTGCATCCCAGATGTTTATGACTTTCTTCCATCTGCTGAACACAAGTGAAGTTTGACACCCATTCACTTGTGTTGTGAGGACATACAGAGCTGAAATATTCTTCTAAAAATCTTAATTTGCATTCTGCAGACGAAAGAAAGGCATACATATCAGGGATGGTGAGTAAATAATGAGATCATTTTTATTTTTGGGTGAACTATCCCTTTAATGTATTGCTTCAGATGAATAGAGTAAAGCGCAAACAATTTAGCTTAGACATTCTGCTAAATATATAACTTTGTGTTTCACAGAAGACATAGATTTATATAGGTTTGGAATGACATAATGATAATTAATGATTGCAGAATATAAATTTTTGGGTGAACCATTCCTTTAACATCCAGCCCTGGTCGGCATCCTCTCTGATACAGCTGGCTGTCCACAAAATGACATGTGTTGAAGAAAGTAAACTCTTTAGGGATCCACATTGTGTGCCGCCTGCCACTCAGGAAAAAAAAAAGATTAAAAGTTGTCCATTTGGCTGCTGTAATGCTAAATTGGCTTGTGAAGGGGAACACACACACACACACACACACACACACACACACACACACACACACACACCCTTAATCAAAGAAGTGCAGTGGGTCTGGTGGGGCGCTTTTCCCATATTGACCCCCTGCATCAGAGTCTCATTTCAGGCATGGTTTCTCCTGAGTGTCCCCCACCATGGAGTTCAGAATGACCCATTGAGAGAAGGACATATGTCCCATCATCATCCCAGACCACCTGCATGCTCATGTTATATCACCTAACCCCATTTTGTCATATACTTTAAGCTCTCTTCATGGAGACAGCAACTTGCTCTGGCAAAATGAACGGGAAAGAGCAGCTAAACAAAATTGGAGGTTACAGAAAATAGGGCCAGAATTACGTTTTATACTTTATCTGTGGATGAAAATATTTTTGCTAGGATGGTCAATCATTGCCTTTTTAATGTATTTCTGATCAGCGTTTGATGATTTCCACTACAAAAGCTTATTTTCGTTAAAAATGTTTCTCATTAATCATTCTCTGTCTGTGTCTGAACCAGAAGGTTGTTTGGTTTCCCAGAAAGTTGATCATTTAAATGAAAGTGTTATGAAGACCCTTTTTGAGGAAACTGGTTTCAGACCAGCTTTAGAGGCAGCATAATGTCACATTTCACGATCAAGAAAAAAAATAGCTTTAGGGATATCCAACCAAATGTTTAATGACTACAATGCTTAGTTCTCAGTAGAAATGGAATCATGAGTAAAAAAAAACAAACATGACAATTACTTCTTTTAAACAAGACAACATTTTTATAAACCACTTACGCAGGATTTGGGGATGCAGAAAAGCATACATCTTCAGATACTGACCAGATAAAGTCATTAGAAGTAGAAGACAAGATTTCACTAAAAAAAACTATTAACAGATAATCTTTATGCCTTCATACTGCCTGCAAAGGCAGCAATTTTTACTGTTTCCCTCCCTCTTCCTTCTGTCCTTCCTATGTCCTCTGTGTCTCAGTCATGCTGCTCATGTGAATATGTGCATTTTGTGTCTCAATGGTAAAGGGTAATGAGATCTCAGCATTAGTTTTTTTTTTCCCCCTTAAACGGGGCTAAAATTGTGCTCACAATGCATATTCACACACACTCACAAACTAACACATACAACCCTTCTGTTTCCTACAACTTTTATATACAAAAATTGCTAAATTGTAATTTTGTGGAACTGGTATCATTTTTTACAGATAATCTTTTGCTAGAAAAGGATGGCAGACAGCGCAAAAAAAATATGTTCGAAAAATATATCATATAAACATCCCTTTTTCAGGACACTGTATTTTAAAGATAATTTTGTAAAAATCTAAATATCTTTACAGATGTTTATTGTAATGGTTTAAACAAAGTTTTCCATGCTTGTTCAATGAACCGTAAACCATTAATGAACATGCACCTGTGAAACGGACGTTAAGAAACAAACAGCTTACAGATGGTAGGCAATTAAGGTCACAGTTATAAAAACTTAGGACACTAAAGAGACCTTTCTACTGACTCTGAAAAACACCAAAAGAAAGATGCCCAGGGTCCCTGCTCATCTGCGTGAACGTGCTTTAGGCATGCTGCATGGAGGCATGAGGACAGCAGATGTGGCCAGGGCAATAAATTGCAATGTCTGCACTGTGAGATGCCTAAGACAGCACTACAAGGAGAAGGAAGGACAGCCGATTGTCCTCGCAGTGGCAGATCACGTGTAACAACACCTGCACAGTATCAGTACATCCGAATATCACACCTGTGGGACAGGTACAGGATGGCATCACAAACTGCCCCAGTTACACCAGGATCGCACAATCCCTCCATCAGTGCTTGGACTGTCTGCAATAGGCTGAGTGAGGCTGGACTGAGGGCTTGTAGGCCTGTTGTAAGGCAGGTCCTTACCAACATCACTGGCAACTTTGGCTCACATCCACCTTCGCTGTACCAGACAGGACTGGCAAAAAGTGCTCTTCACTGACAAGTCACGGTTCTGTTCTGTCTGATGGTCGGACTCACGCTTTTTGTCGAAGGAATGAAATGTCCGGGAACTTGCAAGTGCCTTGGTGGAAGAGTGGGGTAACAACTCACAGCAAGAACTGGCAAATCAGGTGCAGTCCATGAGGAGGAGATGCACTGCAGTGATTAATGCAACTGGTGGCCAGACCAGATACTGACTGTTACTTTTGATTTATATTTTTGTCCCTGTAATAAGTGCACTGTAAGTCGCTTTGGATAAAAGCGTCTACCAAATGCATTAATGTAAATGCCTTTGGGCCATCCTCATTGGTAAATGGTTAGTTCACCCAAAAATGACAAATCTCTCATGATTTTACTCACCCTCGTGCCATCTCAGATGTGTATGACTTTCTTTTATCTGCAGAACACAAATTAAGATTTTTAGAAGAACATTTCTGCTCTGTAGGTCCTCACAAGTCAAGTAAATGTACGCTAACATTTTGAAGCTTCAATATCCACATAAAGCCCGTATTAAAGCAATCCATATGACTCCAGTGGTTAAATCCATGTGTTCAGAAATGATATGAAAGGTGAGTGAGAAACAGATCAATTTGTAATTAATTTTCTATCATAAATTCTCCTCATTGTCCATTAGGGTGCGATATGGAAGAAGGATGTGAATCACCAAAAACAGAAGGAGAATGCTAAAGTGAAACTTAAGTAGAGATTGGCTGGGAGGTGAATTTATAGTAAAAAAAGACTTAAATATTGATCTGTTTCTCACTCATACCTATCATATAGCTTCTGAAGATATGGAATTAACCATATAATAATTGTCTGGAGTACTTTTATGTTGCTCTTTGGTGGATTTGTGAACTTCAAAATTTTGGCACCCATTCACTTGCATTGTATGGACTAACAGAGCTGAGATAATCTTCTAAAAATCTTTGTTTGTGTTCAGCAGATGAAAGAAAGTCATATCTGGGATAATATGAGGGTGAGTAAATGATGAGAGAATTTTAATTTTTGGGTGAACGAACACTTTAAGCCCCTCACTGGTTATGTCACTTTTAGCCAGCAAGTGTTCTACCCAGTTAGTTACACTCAATTCAGCTTCTTTTAAGCAAATAATGGAAAACAATGGGCATGGTAAATTAAGAGTGTACATGTTTAATACATTCAAATGACCCTTGCCGCTCTCTCTCTCTCTCTCTCTCTCTCAGGTGAGTCAGTTGTATCTGAGCTCAAGTGGTCGTCTCTGTTCATCTCTCCCGCCTCATATCTTCTCTTCAGCTGAGCGTGCTTATCACATGATGCTGCAGGAGCGACGGCCACAATGTTTTATCATCAGGTGCCGTCCATTGACATGCATAACACTGTCTCTGTGAAGTACAGTACATGCAATCAATACAACTGTTAGCCATTATCCAAATGATCCTTTTCCAAATTATTTACATGTGCATTACACATGCACAAGAACATAATCAATAACTTAACTCCACTGTCCCAGTTCACACAGTTGCAATTTCACATTCACACCATCAGGGTGGCCTCCTCCACTGCAATTCTTGTTATATGAAGTTAAAAGCTGGAGGGATCTCCAACCATCTACAATGAATGAAGCTACATGGATGAGTGGTAAAACATATAAAATATAGGGTTTCCAGAGTCCTGGTAAACATTGAAATATCTGATGACTGTTAAACATTTAAAATGAAAATAATAAATTTAATTTAGATTAAAATCTCTCTCTCTCTCTGCTCTCTCTATATATATATATATATATATATATATATATATATATATATATATATATATATATATATATATATATATATATATATATACATACAGTACAGTTGAAGTTTACACGTTTTAACCACTCCACAGATTTAATATTAGCAAACTATAGTTTTTGCAAGTAGTTTAGGATATCTACTTTGTGCCTGACATGAGTCATTTTTCCAGCAATTGTTTACAGACAGATTGTATCACTTTTAATTGACTATATCACAATTCCAGTGGGTCAGAAGTTTACATACACTGCGTTAACTGCGCATTTAAGCAGCTTGGAAAATTCCAGAAAATTATGTCAAGCCTTTGGGCAATTAGCCAATTTGCTTCTGATAGGAGTTGTACTGAATTGAAGGTGTACCAGTGGATGTATTTTAAGACCTACTTTCTAACTAACTCTGTGCTTGACATCAATGGAAAATCAAAAGTAATCAGCCAAGACCTCAGAAAGAAAATTGTAGACTTCCACAAATCTGGTTCATCCTTAGGAGCAATTTCCAAACACATGTAGGTACCATGTTCATCTGTACAAACAATAGTACGCAAGAATAAATACCATTGGGCCACACAGCCAACATACTGCTCAGGAATAAGACGCATTCTGTCTCCTAGAGATGAATGTAGTTTGGTGCGATCCCAGATCAACAGCAAAGGACCCTGTGAAGATGCTGGAGGAAACAGGTAGACAATTATCTATATCTGCAGTAAAACGTGTCCTATATCAATTTAACCTGAATGGCTGCTCAGTAAGGAAGAAGCCAATGCTCCAAAACTGCCATAAAAAAGCCAGACTGATGAAACCAAAATTGAACTGTTTGGCCATAATTACCATTGATATGTTTGGAGGAAAAAGAGTCAGGCTTGCAAGCCGAAGAACACCATCACATGTTGTGGGAGTGCTTTGATGCAGGAGGGACTGGTGCACTTCACACAATAGATGGCATCACGAGGAAGGAACATTATGTGGATATATTGAAGCAACAAATGGTTATTGACCCTAAGCATACTTTCAAATTTGTAGCAAAATGGCTTAAGGACAATAAAGTCAAGGTAATGGAGTGGCCATCACAAAGGCCTGACCTCAATCTGATAGAAAATGTTTGAGCAGAACTGAAAAAGTGTGTGCTAGCAAGGAGGCCTACAAACCTGAGTTTAAATGTATTTGGCTAAGGTATATGTGAACTTCTGACTTCAACAGCATATAATAGTGTGTATATATATATAGATTAAAATATATATACACACTCACCTAAAGGATTATTAGGAACACCTGTTCAATTTCTCATTAATGCAATTATCTAATCAACCAATCACATGGCAGTTGCTTCAATGCATTTAGGGGTGTGGTCCTGGTCAAGACAATCTCCTGAACTCCAAACTGAATGTCAGAATGGAAAGAAAGGTGATTTAAGCAATTTTGAGCGTGGCATTGTTGTTGGTGCCAGATGGGCCGGTCTGAGTATTTCACAATCTGCTCAGTTACTGGGATTTTCATGCACAACCATTTCTAGGGTTTACAAAGAATGGTGTGAAAAGGAAAAACATCCAGTATCGCGGCAGTCCTGTGGGCTGAAAATGCCTTGTTGATGCTAGAGGTCAGAGGAGAATGGGCCGACTGATTCAAGCTGATAGAAGAGCAACTTTGCCTGAAATAACCACTCGTTACAACCGAGGTATGCAGCAAAGCATTTGTGAGGCCACAACACTCACAACCTTGAGGCGGATGGGCTACAACAGCAGAAGACCCCACCAGGTACCACTCATCTCCACTACAAATAGGAAAAAGAGGCTACAATTTGCAAGAGCTCACCAAAATTGGACAGTTGAAGACTGGAAAAATGTTGCCTGGTCTGATGAGTCTCGATTTCTGTTGAGACATTCAGATGGTAGAGTCAGAATTTGGCGTAAACAGAATGAGAACATGGATCCATCATCCCTTGTTACCACTGTGCAGGCTGGTGGTGGTGGTGTAATGGTGTGGGGGATGTTTTCTTGGCACACTTTAGGCCCCTTATTGCCAATTGAGCATCGTTTAAATGCCACGGCCTACCTGAGCATTGTTTCTGACCATGTCCATCCCTTTATGGCCACCATGTACCCATCCTCTGATGGCTACTTCCAGCAGAATAATGCACCATGTCACAAAGCTCGAATCATTTCAAATTGGTTTCTTGAACATGACAATGAGTTCACTGTACTAAAATGGCCCCCACAGTCACCAGATCTCAACCCAATAGAGCATCTTTGGGATGTGGTGGAACGGGAGCTTCGTGCCCTGGTTGTGCATCCCACAAATCTCCATCAACTGCAAGATGATATCCTATCAATATGGGCCAACATTTCTAAAGAATGCTTTCAGCACCTTGTTGAATCAATGCCACGTAGAATTAAGGCAGTTCTGAAGGCGAAAGGGGGTCAAACACAGTATTAGTATGGTGTTCCTAATAATCCTTTAGGTGAGTGTATATATATTCACCTTATTCTTCGCCCGTTCTATTTCCCATGATTCATAGCGGGTCCAACTGACTAAACGGTTTTCTACTTCCGGTTGAAGTGTTCGTTTACATAGAATGCTAGCACTCGCGTAAAGGCTACGGTGATAGATTGTAGTTATTAAAGTATACGAAAATTTTTCTGTCAATATGGGTAGTAGTAGGTGGCTACACACCGCTGATGATATCACAAAAGATCGTGAAGGCGACCGTATCAGCGTGCCACATCCCTCAAAATTGACAGGTTGGGTTGATGACATGAAGCTATGGCCAGGAGTTAGTCATATTGACATTATTAATTATTTTATTTTTTCGGAGGGTGTAGATCGTGAAGAAATGCGAAATTACAAAAGCACCGAGGCCTTCAATTACTTCTTTAGTAATAAAGTCGGGCGCATTTCTTTGCTGAAGCACGGAGACTATGTATTTTTGAAAGCAGAGGTAGACAGGAGTCAAAGTGCTAACCAGCCTAAGCTTATTGCTTGGGTTATGCTGCAGCAGTCGGGGGTGATAGAGACTGTCGGATGTTCATGTATTGCTGGATTAGGAGATCGTGCAGTCATGCAGCAGCTATCCTTTGGAAGGTATGAAGAAAAGAAAAAAAAGTTAATTTTGTTTTTAACTGTGATTTAATAAAAAATTACGTGATCAGATCACATTTGATGAATGTTTTTTTTTTCGATTTAACGTTAGTTTAGCGATGTGGGGATGACACAATCTGAAACACATGGCAAAAGCATATAGATCAGATTCTGGTAACGTATTAGGTGAATGTGCTCATGACAGGTTGAGAATGCAGTTACTTCCGGAAAGACAGGGCTTGCATGTACAGATGAGCAGCGCAGGTGGAATGCAGGGACAGTCAGGAACCTTGAGCCAAAACGACTGAGGGACATAAACTTCAGCCACCACAGAGCAGGAGATGAATTTAGCATTAGTGTGTCAGATGCTCAGCCACTACCAAACACCCCACAATATATGTCACATGCAGAATTTATAAATAATGTAGACAAAGACCCAACAAAGCCACTTTTCCTGTTAAAAAACAGTCTATTGGGCAAGTGTTACAGTGTAAAACCAGTAGTGCAACCCTGTAGTCTTGCAAATACTGCAGTAGATGCAAGATTTTTGAGACCCCATCAAACTCATGCCGGTTCTGATCTCACATGTGAGACATGTAAAAGTTTCTATGAGTTGTATGTTCAAGTGAGCAGTGCACAGGCTTCTACTTTAGAATCTGAAACAAGGGAGCAGAGTTCTTCCGATTTGTGGCACAATGCAAGAAAATTGAGAATAACTGCAAGTTCAGCTAAAAGGTTCCTTCTAGAGCATCCACCAATCCTGATAAGTTTATGGCAGAGCACCTGTATCCATCCTTTCGTGGCAACTATGCCACAAATTATGGTAAGGAGAATGAGGCGGTTGCTGGTAGTGCACTTCGAGAGCAAGGCATGAGTATTACACATAGGGGCATCGTTGTTAGTGTCACAGAGCCATGGTTATCAGCCAGCCCAGATGGGGTAATTGACTCTTCTGTCCTACTCGAAATAAAATGTCCCGTCCCAAGTAAACTCCATTCTACCCTCCTGGATCAACTTGATCATAACTGCAGTGATATCAAGCTAGTAGATGGAGTACCACAACTTCAGAAAACAGGTAGCCGAGGATATTACATGCAGGTACAATTAGGCATGTTTTGTGCCGGTCTGAAGATGGCCAAATTGTTTATCTGGAGCCCAAATGACACAGTTATGTTCACTGTACCATTTGATGAGCCCTATGTTCTGGAGAGGGTAGGACATCTGAAGAGATTTTATTTCTCAACAATGTTGCCCCAGCTTGTGGATGAATTTGTTGGTCAGCGACTGAAACTGCAGAATAGATACATGAGCATAATGAATTCATAGAAAATATCCCTCAGAAACATTTTGTTCAAATCACAAAACAACTGTTAGGTGCAGCTGCGGTTAACAGTATGAAAACTCATTATTTTAAAAAGTATTTTTGTACATAAGTGAATATTTATAAATACATAATGTTGTTCATGTAAAATTGTGTGCAAATCTAATAAAATCTATTGTACACAAACTCAAATAATAACAACAAATTTCATACAGATTCAGATTTTTTTATTTAATGACATATCAGCATTCAAAGCTATTTTCATGGCAAAAAATAAATTACAAAAATACAAATATCATATAAATACAAAAAAACCAAAAACATTAAGTCATATTATACAAGATTTTTTTAATTAAAAGGTTGTATCAGCGATTTCAGGCTCAAAAGAAATGATCACATTCATCTAATCTTTCCTAACGATCCGCTATCTGCCCGCCCCATAAGCATGCCGTCCAAAATCTGCACACAAAAACAATTGGTTTCACCAACCACCAAAACAAAGTGTTCCAACAAATCACCGACAGGGGTGGATGTTGTGAGGTTTAGCTCCGACTTCGCGTGCACGAGCGCAAAACCTCACAACACACACCCCCTGTCGGTGATTTGTGTGCAGATTTCAGAGCCTAGGCTGCCTACAGAGATGCGTTTTTGGACGCCATGCTTATGGGGCGGACAGCTAGCGGATCGTTAGGAAAGATTAGATGAATGTGATAATTTATGTTTCGGCCTTTTTTGGGCCTGAAATCGCTGATACAACCTTTAACATATGGCTATCCAAAACCATTTCAGGCCAAATTTCATACAAAGAGTAAATATAAACAGTCAAAAAATAAAAAAGGCAGCGATATGATATCAATATGAAATATACAGGAGCAATTTATGTAGATGTGTAAAGTGTGTGTGTGTGTGTGTGTGTGCTGCCTGCAGATGAAACTACAACCTCAGAACACCACTGTTGTCACTTATCACTCACGGATGAGATCACCCCTTAGGTTGGCGAGGGCGCACAGATTCGGAGGATTTTTTCAATTTTGGGGGTCATGTTAATTGGTATTACTTGAGACAAGATCTTGTATACTTTAAGTCAGCCTGATTGCCCTCTCAACATGAATCCGAACATTTGCAATCCTGCGAGATGCTGTGACTTGTTCCTCAGTTAGCTGAGCACCCCTCTAGTGAAAGCAGGCAGAACCAATTTGACCCTTTTTTCAAACAGCAAATCACGAACCAAGAACCCACGATCTGCCATGACTTCATCTCCAGGCTTTAAATAGTCCAAGATACCAGAGTTCATTGTGATATATTTGTCACTGGCACGTCCTCCATATCCAGTTGAAATAAACATGATTAAACCACATGGGGCAACAGCAACAAGGTATTTGATTGTGTTGTGCGAGTAGTAATGGCTGTAGGACTCCCCTCTAGAGTCAAGATTTTTCGCCTTCTGTAACAAACTTTCGCTGCAGTCAATGACACAGGTAGTGTTGGGAAAAAACTTCTTGAATGCAGCTGGCATAGTGGCCTTAATGGTTTCTTTTGGGAGCCAGATAATAAGAGGGCGCAAGACCTCCTCCATTTTATCAATCCAGAATGAGATAACCTTACTGGCAACACTCTGAGACACATGAAACTGCCTACCAAGGTCACCCAGCACACGATTTAATTTCAATTTTATCAGTGTCATTAGTATCTGATCTCGCACTGACAAAACAAAAGCCCTTTCAGCAAATACATCTAAGGTGGAAACAAGAGAGTTGAAGGTTTCCAGTGAGACACCAGTGTAGAGGAACGAATCGGCATCACTCTGAAGCATGGAGTAGCTGAAATCTTCAGTTTGTGTTGTGGCAGCTTTGGCTGTCTCGTCAACACCCTGCTGTTCACCATAGTTGTGGTCCAAAAGCGATGGATCTTCCCACTGGGTGGAAATAGTGCTGTATGACGGTTGTGGCACCTCAGGTATGCCCTCATCCTCCTGGTCTGTCACTTCTGCAGTTGCTGTAAAAAATAAATAAAAAAAAGAGCACATAGGCTACATGTTAAACCTCTGTCCATGTTTCTCACACTGACAACATTACAGGCAAATCTTATGATAAATGGTGATGAAAGCTCTTCCTCTCTCAGGCTAATAACTACCTGGCCCACATTAAGATAGCCCTCATAGCATTAAATCTACATTGACATTTAGTGGACAAAGGCATCAACCATTAATGGCCATGTTTTTAACATATTTACTCATAAATGGCATATTGTCTAAAAAAAAACTGTAGGTTAGACTGCCCACAGATAACACGAATATTTCAGGCCGGTGGAGCTCGTAAAAATGTAAACACATTTACTCATAATGGGCATATTATTCATAAAAATATAGGTTAGGCTGCCCACAGATAACATAAATATTTTTGTAGCAGGCTGGTAGAGCTCGTAAAATGTAAACAACCGGAGGTAGCTAACGTTAACTAGGTTAGCTGTGAAGTGGTGCTATCGCTAACCACCTACAGAATTCAACATTAAAAGTGGCTTACCTGTCGCTTCGACACGAACAATTGCACGTCTCTTCTTCACCACTGGTCTGTCATATCCAAGGTATAATTCCGGATTGGGATGGTCATCCGTGGGGCGTTTGTCAACAAAATGGTGCGAGCAGACATACACCTTTTTCGGTGGATGTTTCAGTTTTAGCGCAGCTAACCACTCTAAACGTCTACTCTCTGGCATTGAATGTAGCTGATACGGAACCGGACACGGGCATTCTCTCCTTCTAATCATGTGATCGAAGCACTCAGTTTCTAAAAAGTTTTTATCTTCTTTGAATTGTTAAAACAACCAACAACAGCACATGTGGAACCTGAACTCATTCTCTCGCTGCTAGTAACTTACTGGTCGATCGCTACGAACCGGAAGTTGACAACCGGTGTCGTCGTAATGGCAGCGCGCATTGGTTAGAGCAGAATAAGGTGAATATATATATATATATATATATATATATATATATATATATATATATACTATTATTATTTATTTATTTTACTGAATGACTGGACCTTCATTGGTGTGGCAACCCTGATTTATTGGTTAAAAGGTGTAGGATCCCAGTAAAGAAGCAGGAAAAGGAAAAAAACAATTCCAGATGCCCCCAAGTATCTTCTAGATCACCTTTTCTACCTACTCTCATTCATGCACCAGCTTGCAGGTTGTAATATCTGTCCTTAGCTCAGTAAGCCACCTTGTGCTGGCATAGTGGTGAAAATGAGGTAGAGTTAGTGTTGCCCGCCCCCATATTTGTGTATACAGACTCCTGCATGGCTGGAGCAGCCCTTGCTAAACGCTGTCACAGAGACAAATGTGCTGGGGTCGGTGTAAATCCAAACATGTTAAACACTCTCAGGGAGATTAATGAATTCGGGGGCAGTGGTCCTCGCTCCATGTCCTGCTCTGTGCTCAGGTCATCTCTGATTGCAATTAAATGCTGATTCAAATTCTGATGCTGCTCCACTGGCCCGGTCCCTGTGTTTCACTGAGCCAGAGAGGATCTGGCAGCTACTTTAATATCCTTTCTGCATGGGTTATCCATCACACACACACACACACACACACACACACACACACACACACACACACACACACACACACACACACACACACACCTCATCCTTACGGTAGATTCACTGTTGCCATGCTCCAGTGACTACAGAACCATGGAAACAAAAGTGGTGGTATGCCGGTTCAAGGGGCTTTCAAACACACACATACACAAACAGGCAAACACACACACACTCTCAACCTTCTAACTCAGGAATGCATTGTGCCCTTGAGTTAAGTTGCAACCCAGAATAGATGTCTAAAAAGTAATGGAAAAGTGGCGAGAAAAAGCAAATTGATTGGTCGGAGGACAAATGACCTTTTAAAAAAAGCATCTGCTTGGATTGGTTTTCGTTTATTCTCTTCGCTCTCTAGAAGGAAGCAGGTTGTCCTGCTTATAAAGATGGTAGAGCTGCTGCAAGCTGTTTGACTGTGCTTTATGGCTCATATTAAGATGAAACAGTGTAGTAATTAATAAAGTTACTGTACTTCATCAAAAAAATGAAGTGTGATGTAAATCTTGCCTTGTTATTGCTGTAAGTCTACAAAACCCTTGTTAGTAGAAGAGGTCTGGTGTGGATTAACACTGTAAATATACTGGTTTCCACGCAAAATGACAATTGGTATCGCACTACCGACTAGTCACAGCTTTGAATATGTCATTTTATCACACAGCTCTGTGGAGTATCTTCATAAAGTGATATTTGACCGGTCATCCGGGTATTGCTACTTCTATTTGCACACTGCGATCTCTACAAGTAAGCTAATCATTTCTACTCAAATGAATATTTCAAGTCAGTTTATGTATTTATTTGGCAAGTAGTTGTGTAATAAGTGTGCTAAGGAGCAGTCAGACTGTAATTTGTCACAATATAAACACCTTAAAAATCTAGCACTGTTTCACAAGACACTAAAAAAACAGGTGGACGTGGCTCAAAGGTCAAAGACATCGTCTAGCGCATGTTTTCATAGAGAACAATAGAAAAACCACACGGACGGACACAAAATCAGGCTCTATGTGAACGGCCCTTAAGGAACTGAAAAAATGTCAGATAAGATAAATAGAAAGAGACAGCAAGAAAGGGTCTTAGTTGGCTGAGTGTGTCGTCGCTCATGCAATATAGGGATGTGGAAGGGAATGATACAGCTCCAAGACCTGCTACAACATCTCCCACTGTTAAACTTCCAAGAGTTTAATAAAAGAACATATTAACCAAGGGACAGTCTTCCCATGGATCTTTCAAAATATCAGCCACTACATTGGTTAGGTTTATGTGTCTTTAGATTGACATAGGATGTTTTAGGCAGCTCTTCTAGACAGAATGTTTAGAAAGTCAAAGTCATGTTTCATCCTATATAAAAAAGACATAATTTGGGAATTTGTAAAACAACGTCACAATGCAAACCTAAAATAATGTTTTTTATTATTATTATCATTATTTTGAATTAGGGTGAAATATGACCTGCAAATGTTGTATTTTCATGTGTGTGTGTGTGTGTGTGTTAGATTCACCCCTTCATTTTTTTCCCCCTCACTCTAGTGGAGAGAGCGGTTCTGGGAAGTCAGTGGCCTGTAAGTACATCCTGAAACACCTGGCCGCTCGCTCAAGTCCCAAAGGGTTCGCTTTAGAGCCACGGATGAAGCATGTAAGTCTATCTGTCTGTCAGCCCATCACTCGTATGTCAACTCAGAAATTTTTCTTAAAAAAAAAAACATTTTGGTATTTTCAAGTTACAGTTGTTGAGCAGCTCATGTGCTTGCAATAATCAGGGTTGGGAGGGTTACTTTTTAAATGAATTCCATTTGTAACAGATTACATTAGATTACTCAAGGTCAGTAACATATTCTAAATACTTTGGATTACTTCTTCAGCACTGGTACATTTTTTTCACTTGTTTTGACTATAAAAACTCTGCCAGTGCAGTAAGACAAAATACATGTTAAAAATACATTCTCTGAAAAACCAGAATATCTTATTCAGTGTTGTTTCTAAAACAAGATTAATCAAATTTGCCCTAATATCAAATGTCTTAATGGAAAAAAGAAATTATGATCCAATTGATCGTGTCTGGTAACATGTGCATGTAAATTGGCTAGAAATAGCATTTTAGAATAGCATAACTTACTCATATGAATGAAACACATCATAAGAAAGTGTTTCACCACTGTTCAAATGCACTTTGGATCGCGTCATTTATATGTATAAATGTTTTCCATCTGAAAGGACTAAATATTAAATGAAAAAAAATGACAAAGAAATGCAAAGTAATTCTTCAGTAATCAAAATACTTTTTGAATGTAACTGTATTCTAATTACCAATGATTTAAGTTTTAACTGTTGTGGAATACAGTTACTTATATTTTGTATTTTAAATACATAATCCCGTTACTCCCCAACCCTGACTATACTTAGCAATTATGTTTGAGATCATTCATTGTCTTGAGCATTTGGCAGAGGCAGTGTCTAAGCTCTGACTGTCCTCACATGTGCTCTGTAATCTGGAGCCCTGGAGGTGTTTATGTGCTTTTAGTCACTCCATTGATCCTTCTGAGTCATGATAGCCTCAAACAGCTGCTATTTCCCACTATTCAAAGGGGAATTAAATGCTTTAAATTATTATGTGAAAGCCCCAGGCTGGTGGTTTGTTGTTATGGTTGAATCTCAAGAAGCTATTTGTTGTTGGCTAAAAACATCACATACAGAAATGACTATAGTAATGTTATGGCCACGAGCAATGGGTGACATTATATCACATGAGTACATATGTGTGTATAATCTCAGCAATTGATGAAGCACGCATGCTCATTTATCAATGATAGCTTATCGCCACCTGGTGGAGAAAAGGGTCACCTGCTCAACATGTATCCTCATGAACAGTAGCATAACTGTAACAAAATATTAAATACAAATAATAATAATTGGAAATTGCTGTGAGTGCAGGATGTCATCAATACTTTTGGTCCGTTTTCAATGTGTGATCTCAGACTTTTCAACCGCTTTGTATGTAATAATAATTTACTCACACTAGACTCATAACAGTGGATTCTGGATTTATCTTTACTGTGATGGATACATGCGATGCCGGCTTTAGGCTGAAACAAGTTATCTTAGAAGGCAGCAGAATTTTGCTCCCTACTGGTTGCAACAGCCTTCATGTAGGGAGCATGTAAGATACCTTAAAGGGATAATTCACGCACAAATTTAAATTCTCTCATCATTTACTCACCTGCATGCCATCCCAGATGTGTATGACTTTCTTTGTTCTGCTGAACACAAATTAAGTTTTTAGAAGAATATTTCAGCTCTGTACTTCCTCACAATGCAAGTGAATGGTGACCAGAACTTTGTAGCTCCAAAAGCACATAGGCAGCATAAAAGTAATCCATACTACTCCAGTGGTTAAATCCATATATTTAGAAGTGGTATAATAGGTGTGGGCAGGGCACGAGACTAACTTTTGAGAACGGCAGCACTGGTGCCACCAAGATGGTCGCACCAGCACCAGAGTAGTTCACAAGGGAGGAAGGGGGTGGGGCAGTTCCTAACCAGACACGACGTGATACCACAATATTATTCAAACACTAAAATTATTAGAAATGACAATAAATGCAGATGTTACAACAGTCAGATGGAACAGTCTTTTTATTGAACTTACCTCATTTTCTTACTGAAGCTGCATATGGACATATTCTACGACATATCTCAAGGGGATAAGTACAAGATCACACACATACACAGGGCAAAGTTACTTTATGAATCGCATCACAATTCAGTCTTTTACCATTTTTAATGGTTATGCACACACACAGTACTCTGTTGTTATTTCATCAAAATCCATGTGACAGGGAAGCAGAGAGAAAGTGTATATAACAGAGATCCGGTTGACGAGAATGAGACCTCAGACACAACATACCCTAGGTCTGTTACATCCTCTGCATATATATTTTAACCGGCTAGTGTTAGCCCAGCTTTAATGCTGTACACTGTTATGAGAAGGGTTTTTGATCCATTTTTGACTGGGCTGCTCGGTGCGATGTCACAGAAAATAGTAACCATTCTAAAAATAGAATGCTCTGTTACGGCTGGTTAGGGAAAAAACTCTGATTATCAATGAAAAGATACCCTTTATCGCATGTCGCTGTGTCACATCGTGTCTGGTGAGGACACGGTCACGGTTTCTTTTCATTAGGATCTTGCTGATTAAAGTAAAGTCATTTGAAGACAAAGCCTTTTTCTACAATCAGAGCTTTAGAAAAGATTTTACACAAAGTTCCACTGTATCCATATACATTTAACTGTGGTATTTGAAATTGGATAATTGAAACCAGATGTCAAAGTTAAACCACGATTACATGTACAATAACCATAAAACAAATTATGCCTTTTTTCATATGTAAAACACATGCAGAAATTAAATTGCATTCCCTCACTACCCTGATATATTGATATAAGTTCATGATAAATGAAAATTTGTGAAAAATTATCTGTGATGCGTGGATTGAAATCCTTACAGTTTCTCTGTTCATGGTACAGGTTTCTCATTTATTCCTTTTCAATGCTGTTTAGAATGTAAGGCCATTTCATATAATTTTAGACTAGTTTAATCATCGACACATTATGGGTTTTCATAGAGGTCTACACAAATAATATGCTGAATCCATGACCCAGCCCATGCTTCTTGCAGCGCTGTTTATTGTGATCTGCGCGGCTGAGTGCTCAAGACTGGTCCACCTGTAAATGTGCAAAATGCGACCATTTAGTCGCAGTCTGCAGCTCTGTGTGTGGGTTAGTAATAGATCTTTGTCACCCACACCTATCATATCGCTTGTGAAGACATGGATTTAACCACTGGAGTCGTATAGATTACTTTTATGCTGCCTTTCTGTGTTTTTTGGAGCTTCAAAGTTCTGGCCAGAGCTGAGATATTCTTCAAAAAATCTTTGTTTTTGTTCAGCAGAAGAAAGTTATGCACATCCAGAATGGCGTTTGAGTACTGTAAATTATGAGAGAATTTTTATTTTTGAGTGAACAATTATACCCATTAATATGCTGTTCAGGTAGGCAGTTCATTAGTGTTTGAAAGAGAGACTACATGGAATCTCCCTGTGATCATTGTGGAATTATTTAACATTTCTTCTTTCTATGTTTGCAGGTGAATGCCATCTTGGAAGCGTTTGGCCATGCTAAGACTCAGATGAACTCCTCAGCAAACCGTTTTATAAAGCACGTCTCATTGCAGTACTGTGAGAAGAGAAAGACACTACTCGGAGGTTTGCTCCTGTTTGCCTTTCATTGCATATGATGAGAAACATTCAGAATGAAAGGAATGATAGCCAAACCTTGTGGCTGTGTCTGAATTCCAAAGCATTTTGAGTGAGAACTGAATTTGATGTCTTTGACCTTTGATGTTCTGTAGGTTAGCAGATGTGTAGTATAAATACATTCACATACATACTACATCTGCCATGTTGCCGTTGTCCTTTGACTCGTGTTTTTTTTTTTTTACCTTTGATGTACTAACAACTGGGAAAACTTTAAGAGATCAAGCACCGATTAGTGTAGCAACACTGGAATCAAAATCATAAAAGTTACAAATTACGTGATGGTATTCATTTGCATGTTAATGGTGTGTTGATTAAGTTCATTAATTTTGCCTCGGCCTGCTAGCTAACAGTAATGCTGAAATGTCTTTTCAATCTACCCCGTAGTTATCTGAAAAGTTAGCAAATCCACCGGCTTACAGCTGAGTTCAGAGTCACGCATCTTAGGCCCAAAGGCTGAATTTGTTTTAAGAGAGACTCTTGATAAATCCACCGTGAAGTGCATTCAAGAGTGATGAACTGACAAAGCATGTAGTTCATTTACCCACTTTGCTGTTGTTAAAACCAATAATAAAGCAGTGGAATCTCACACACTGTATCGTTTCAATCACCCCTGGCGGTAAACCAATGACACTCAAATTTAGCCTATCACGGGCCAGGCCCAAAGAGCTACTCGGTCCGGGGCGGGGTGAAATATTCCCCCCAGTGCTTGCAACAGGAGATCCCTGCGCATTGGGAACTGGTAAGGCTGGGCGCACAAAAGTTTCCCAGGCCAGTTCAGGGCGATCAGTATGACTGAATGACAATATTTTCATTTGTTGGAATGATTAGACTAAGTGGAGGATATATATAAGGATGCTTTAGAGCATCCACCAGTGCATATGAGTGGAGCATTTCACCTGAGAAGAGAGTGCCCTTTTAAAGATTCTGCTGCACTCTCTCAGGCTGCTGCTCACTCAACCCAGAATGCACTTCGTGATATGCTGGTTTGGGAACCTGCGAAATAAGCAATAGGCCTGAGGGAGTTCAAACATTGTTTTAGTGAAGTTGCAGGCCTTATAGCATCAATGAATGCAAAGTTTAAATCAAAGTTAAGAACGAGCAACAATTTTGAAAAAAGAGAAAAAACATTCACTGCTCTTTTCTGGATAAATTAGTACGCCCTTTAAAACCGAACACAAAATTAGGATGAGAAATTGCTGATTCATAATTTAATAAATGTCAGCCTAATGATGTGCCTATATTTCACTCTGAGGGGGACCTCAGCCCAAAGGGGCAGTTGCCCAGAAACAAGTATACTACAGAGACATTTCATGTCGGAGCGGGATTTGAGCTAACTTTTTTCACCGGTGAGCATGAGCGGTACTTGAGCGGTTGAGTGGAGCGCACATGCATGGAGCGGGTTATTGAGCAGTGTCACACCGCTCCGCTTTGCTCACATGAATGCACCATTGAGGCCAAAAGACTCCAGAATGAGACTTTTTTTTCCCTTTCTGTAAAAAAGTGACAAACAATCGCAAATCTGTCCGATGCGCTCCTGTGACAGAAACACTTGATACTGATCAGAGTTCAATCTGAGACCCAGATCAATTATTTCCTGTGAGAGCATCAGACAACTCTTTGTCTCATTTATTTTCAATCACAGATACACTAAAAAAGACACCAGTGTTCTCGTAACTATCTCTGCTTGCTGCTGCGATGGCACGCACAGCAGTTGATCATCTAGTTAAGCAGCCTCAGTGGCGTTTGCGCTGCCTCCACACACTTGCTGAAGATTTTTTGTTTTGTGTTTGTGCATTTTGAACTTTTACCTTGTGATGTATTTGTTGAGGTTTCGCAAATTCAAAATGGGACAGAGACCTCCGCCTCTCTTGGGGATGACAAAATACCTGGAGTAAAAGCTGTGATGACTTTCCTCCAGCGGCACAATCCTTATTGCTCTTTTGCTGAGAAAACTGTTTATTTACTCCTCTAAAATATGAGGTGACTCTCCCTCTGCTGTTGATATAAACACACTGTTGAACAGAGGTGGTTTCACAGCGAATTGCAGCCGATAACCCTGTTTTATTGTAAATAAAACCCAGGGATGAACTACGCATACATTCCAACTTTCTGTGTGAACAGAGAGGGGTCCGCTGAAGCTCTCGCTCACCGATGGAGCTGTGGCACCATCTAGCGTCAAAGCTGGGGATTGCAGCTCTGAGTTAGATTTTTTGTGATTTATTGTCACACACTGCTGTGCCCTTGGGCCACTGTCTGGATGCACAGAGTAGATTTGTATTTTTGTTACACGCATATTTTTTTGCAATTATTGCTCCTCTTTCTTTTCTGACCTCATGTGTGGAGAGGGGAGATACAATCTATGAGGCACTTGGGAATCTGGTGCCAACACTCACATTAAATAGTTTGTGTATGTACTGTGCAACACAAAACTTATGGTTTGATTCCCCTTCTGAGTCCTCTTGGCTGGAGGGGTGGAAAACAAACTCACCTCTTGAGGAAACAGTGACTTCGAGAGCTGTCCCAAATTTGAATACTGGTTAGGTCTTCTTGTTGCCCTGGGGGTACTTTGCTTCTCGGTTGGGGCTGTTTTTCGGCTGTGCCCCTCTGGGTCTGGGTTCTAAAACCAGATTGTCCACCTCTAAAATGGGTTGTGAACCTGGAACGTGTCTTCTGCGGGGGGAGAGCAGTGGATTTTCGGAGAAGGCAGGTCTCAAATGCTTCCCCATCCTTTTTCTTCAAATCACACTGCTGCCACATTGTGGACACAGCCTGAAAAGGGCTTTCGATCCACTGGGGTATCAAGGAAATCTGTCTTCTTCCTCTCAGACAGGCCAGACAGACCGTGCCAGATAGCTTGTTCACCCACAATGGTGAGACCCATGCTGCGGCTGCAGCTCTGGTTATCCCCTCTTCATGCAAATATGCTGATCTTTTCATCAACTCTTTTGGTAAATGGAGGCTGACAATCTCTCCATCCATCCGGCAATGAAGTGGGAGCAGATGGCAAAAAGCGCACATCTATCGGGGTCAATGATGCCTCGACTCGAGGGGGGGCTGGACATCTCCAGATCATCAATTTTGTGCGCTCCCAGCGTAGAGTAGCCTTTAACAGGCACTATGTGTGAAAAAGGCTTGTCCCAAAACCGACGTATCTCTGCGATGGGACGGCTGGAATAAATAGCCGGCGTACAGATCCCTCTCTGTACCCTGGCTAGACTGCTGGGACAGCCAGTCGATGGAGAGCTTGGCTGCCACCCACCTACACACCTCAATAAGGTCTAGCTCTCATTAGACAGGAGAGGGGGACGTGTCCATCACGCTACCCGGCCAGGAAGGATGAAGAGCGGGGAGAATGGCATCGTCTTCATCCTCCTCGCCGTCGTCCTCCAAAAGACGATCATCAGCATCATACTCCTCTTCCTCTTCCCTGTCCCCCACCAAAGAGGCTGATTCAAATAGGAGAGGAAGATCTGGGGAAACTTCATTCATGATTCCTTGCAGCTGGGGTGGGGGGTCTTACTCCGCTGGCGGCTGACAAAAATAGGGATCCTCATTATTCGACACCGCGTCCCGCGTTCTCCTTTCCAAAATTCTCCGTACGACACGGGATTAATGCAGGTAACACTCGGGATTAGCAAGTGCACACTGTGCATGCCTGACCCTCAGACACATAGTGGGTGGGAATCCTTCTGCGAGATCATAGATCCACAAGTTCATGGACGGGAGGGATCCTTTGGTGTTTGTTGAGCTTGCAGTTGCCATGACAGAACCCAAACTCAAGAACACAGAATCAGTTCACCTTGCCACTCGTAGAGGTAGAAGCTATAACAGCTCGAAACTCCAGAGAAAAAATGCCAACCTTCCTCGACGTGCTGGTTCAAGCCACCTGGAGAAAACCATATAATACAGCAGAAAATATATTCACTTTGGTAGAACAGATGTGTTCTGCACCATACTTGAACGGCTCGCCTGATGAACTGTTAAGCAACCACATCTTACGGGTCCTGCTGAGGCTAGCTTCCAAAGATCTTCACGGGGAAGAGAATGAGAATGATGTAGGCACCTGTGACAGTGGTTTATATAGGGATTTTGGACTCCCTCATTACTGCTGTGTTTGGTCTATCAATTGACAGACTGGGTGTTATTGGGGCTTCCTAGGTTGGCCTTGCCCGAAACGTTACCCATAGTGAGATACCGAACGAATGTTAGAAAGAGGACTTTTTTATTTATTTTATCGTAAGTGTGGTTGTAAATTTGGTTAGTGGTCAAGCATAGCATGTTATGGGAAGATATAGGGAAAGTAAATACTATTTAAAAATTTCGATATGCTAACAGAAAAAAAATGGTATTAGTTTACAAATTTGTTAGCTAGATGTCATTTACAGACCTTGTAGTGTCTAATTTTAGCTATTGAAAGTCCACCCTGTTATTATGCACCGTGACCTGGGCCACCTAACAGGGTCGACATCTGAATGTTTAAGTCATTTAGTGTGACCTGTAGGACTTCTAAATGTTAATTTAATTATTAAACATAAAGATGTTTCTATAAGTAGATTTATTTTCATTTAAAATGAGTCTGGTTAGTCCTAAAAAGTAAATCTGTTTTGAAACTATGTGCATTGTGAAAAGGGCTATACAAAATAAATGACTTCACTTGACTTAAAGTCAAAAAGGCACTGGATTGTAGTAATGACCCGGCTTGTCAGCTTCTATGGCTTATGGGATAGCAAAGTGTCCATTAGATGAACACTTCAGAATCTCAGCAAATGCAGGACATCATCCAAGTATTGTTCACCTACTGTGTCAAGAACATTTTTGAGTATTTGGGCATCCTACTGATTTAACTTACTGCTTTGTGCGTACTGTATAGCATGCAAATATACGTATTCAGATGCAGGAAATGCACCTGTCCTGTCATGCGTTTTGGTACAGTATAATGTATGCACTAAGCAGAAATGATTTCTGCTTTATACTCCATTACCTATAGAGGGTGCTAACACTCTACTGAAATGTACAAAGATGAGTCAGCGGCTCCTTTCACAATATGTCACTGGTGCTGTATGTGTGTTTTCAGCCCGTCTGGACACTTATATGCTGGAGAAGTCAAGGGTCATATGCATGCCACCACATCAGCAGAACTTTAACATCTTCTATTTGATGGCTGAGGGACTTTCAGCAGAGGAGAAGAGTAATCTATATCTCAATAATGTTCTAGCCCACAGGTAATACACACACACACACACACACACACACACACACACACACACACACACACACACACACAGTGTTGACAAGGATATTAATATTTTTTGAAAAAGCACCAATTTTTCAAACCCTCAATTAGGGTTACCATGGCACAGTAATTGAATCAGATGGTAAAACCATGGTTTGTTTGATATATAACCTAGTACTGAGTTATTAACATATTTTTGTACCATTATATTTGCATTGTGTCCTGGGTCGCATTTCCTTTTATGTTGCATAGATTTGATCATGGTTTTGTTCATGGTTTTCATGTCTTTTACAAAGACATGCATCAAGTGACATTCATTTTGTTGTTGACGTCAAAAACAAAATCTACAGGAAGTTTTCTCTCCCCCCCTTTTAACAATTGAAGAGCATATTTACATATATGAGCCCATTATTATCCCATTTGCTTCCTAATTTCAAACATCATTCAAACAGAACATACATATTACACAGAAGGAAAGGCTCCTCATTACCATGGTTAGGTCAGTGTAGCTAGTCTTAAATAATTATTATAATAATAACAAATTATAGTTTTTATGAAAAAATAAATACTAGCTGAAACACATCTTGAAACTTTAACTAAAACTTCCACTGTTGTTATAAAATGAACTCTAATAGAATCTAACTTTTAGACTATTTCATATGAAAGTATAACATTTTGTCAAAAAAAAACAACAAAAAAAAACAGCTACTTTTACTCATGTAATATCGTGAAACTATTTTGTAAAGGTTATGGTGTATAATGAAAAAAAATGTAAATAGCGAATAGCACAGAGTTGTAATTTTCCTCCTAGTGCTGTTTGGCATGTCGGGTCTGTATACTGTTTGAAAGGTTCAACTTGACTTCCTCCGTAACACTTTAAACTAGAAAAGTCTCACTTGAATTGAAATTGGTCATTTCAGTTTTGAGGTCTGTGCTCCGCAATATCAAGGGAAGCCCGGTTGTTGCATGTGCACGCCAGAGAGAAGAACAGATCATGATCGCAAGCTGGTTCCATTACACACGTGTGAAAGTGCAGATGAGAAGTCTTTAGCTGATTGCGAGATTATCATTAAATCTGCCTCGGCAGTCCTAATTAGCTGATCACTTGGGCGGCCAATATCTTCAATGGGAGAACCATGACATTGTTCTTTTCCTGCTGTCCGCGACCCAGTCCGAATAGAACTGCGACCCACCAGTTGAGAAACACTGCTCTAACTCACACACACACATACTCACTTGTGTCAGAAACCCTCACCTCGCTTCTCGCCACGATGCATGTGTGTGTGGCAAAAGTTGAGGAGTCTTACAGGCAGTTGAGAAGGAAAGGTGATGCGCAAGAGCAGGTGAGATTCTCCGTCCAGTTGCATTTTTTTTTCTCAATACCATAGATAAGCAAATGCACATGATACGAAAACCGTTAATTTTCATGCAGTGGTAACCAGTATACCGCTGCGACCCTAATATATATAAACACTAGGGATGGAATGGTTTCACTATATACCTCGGTTTTAAAATGGACGGTTATCATACCGTTGAAATCTTCTAATTGACGCTATTGCATGAAGATAAAGGCAAATTCTTTCAGAACTTTTCTAAAATCCTAATCAGTTTAAGACAGAATCTGCGATATTAAACATCATCATATAAACTTGGCTAGATAAACCAAATCTGTATATTGCACCTTCCTCATGTTGCATTTGACTGTCACTCAATTTTAAAGGTGACATGCAGGTGTAGTCCAGCTCGAGCGGAGCGCATCATGAGTGCAGAACGAGCGCAACATACAGACATGTCCGAGCCTGAAACTTTATTTCTGCCGCCACAGAAGTTTAGGTCCGCTGTCTGGGATTACTTGGTTATGTAAAAGACCCACGAGGCACCATCATTGTTGATGGTTACCCAGTCTGTAAAGTTTGCCACAAAAAAGTATTAGCTCAGGCGGGAAACACTTCTAACCTTAAGCACCATCTCCGTGAGCACCATCCCATGGAATTTGCAGAGATAAATGTAAGTGGAAATACAGTACACAGGAAAATAAATTATAGCCATTTCATAATAACACCAGATTCAATGAAGTTTTATGTGATCTGTAATGACTAGTTAGGCTAAAGTTATATTTATGCTTTGTCACATTCACAAATGCAGCAAACGGATTTATGACCTCGTTCAACGTCACAATGTGCAGTTGGCACAGTTGGTTTGTTCATTTCATTTCATGTGCAGTGCAATCAACAGCAGGCCAATGTGTATGATTATACTAATAATATGTTTTATTTGTAAAACATAGTACTAAATAGGGTTTACAAAATGCATGGCTTATGGTGTTCAGGAAATTGTCAGTATTGGACAAAATGGCAATAAATAAACTGCACATGAAAAATATATTTTCAGTAGGTATTGTAGAATTGAACTAAATCTCAAATGTAACAAATTACTGAATGCATGCAAATGCATATTTAATGCATAGTGTTAAATGGAAGATAAACAAACATATTTGGTGTTAAGCGGTAGCACTCGTATCCAGGACAACAAGTGTCAGTATAGAGTCCAAAACCTCAAATAATACTGAGACCGATGGGATGAGTAAAAGGCAGCTAAATTATTACTGAGTGCACCTTTAATCTCAAGTGATGCTATTAACTATTTTAACACAATTCAACTCTCTGTGACCCCAAGTTTCTCAGCAACTCATGCACAGTGCTGTTAAAGTTTGTCGTTAAAAATTAAAATTTCACCTCTATTTGACTTGAATTTTTGAGTATGCTGGTGAGAGTTTGAACATTTCAAGCATGACTTAGATCTGCAGACCCAGACTAAATGCTCACACAAGGTGGTATTGCCAATATAATGTCTAAATCAGAGCTTCTCAATTTCAACTGGTTTCACCTAAGCACCCAGATTTTACATTGTACATCATGTGCTGATCCATCACTGTACCAAAATTGTCTATTGTTCAAAAGGAAACAAAATGCAAAATCTTAAAATCAAACATCATTAATATATTAATTGGTTTATTATTCAGTAATGCTTAGCAGGCAATAATTCACCATACAAAACCATGTATATTGCAAGTGAGCACAACCTTCATGCACAACCTTTGTTCCCCTTCTATCACTCACTCGATGTTTTGTCGAATGAAGTGACACTTCCTGGGATGCCAAACATACCTCTGAATCTGAGAAAAGGCCAATGTCCAGTTGGCAGACAGAATTTGAATGCCCCGCCCCGGGCATACGGGTATAAATGGAAGCGGGGTAGCGAGTGCCTGTCAGAATTTTTCTTTGGAGCCGAACAGTTGTGTAACAGCAAAGCTGAGTTCACCACTTTTTCACTCACCTCTGTTGGCAAGAAGCACTGCTGTTGTATCTACGGCACGTTTCCAGCTGGCGTTTTCTTTCTCTGCAAGCTGTGCAGTCCACGCCCCTGGGCGCTTCGACAGCGCTTTCATTGCCTGAAAGAGTCCCGCCTCATTTCGGCGGTATTCGCGCCATCTCCATATGTGGCGAAAAAGCCAGTGCTTTACGGGCAGAGATCACGATTCTGCTTCTCAAGGACGCGATAGAGCCCATCCCTCCAGCTGAGATGAAGAAGGGTCTCTACCTCCCTTACTTCATCGTACCCAAAAAGGTGGCGGGTTGCGACCAATCTTGGACCTGCGAGTTCTCAACTGGGCTTTTCCCCCAGTGAGCCTTCTTGCACTGGTGCTGTGCAAGATCAGGGAGGACGAGGAACAGGTCATCCTGGTGGCCCCTTACTGGCCCACCCGGACCTGGTTCTCGGATGTTATGCTCCTCGTGACAGCACCTCCTTGGAAAATTCCCCTGAGGAAGGATCTTCTTTCTCGGGGACAGGGCACCCTCTGGCACCTGCCCCCAGAAATCTGGAACCTCAACGTCTGGCCCCTGGACGGGATGCGGAAGATCTAGTGGATCTACCACCTACAGTCGTAGACATGATCAACCAAGCCAGAGCTCCCTCCACCAGGCAACTTTACGCCTTAAAGGGGCACTTGTTTGCAAATTGTTGATCTCCTCGAGCCGAAGACCCGTAGAGGTGCGCAGTGCTTTCATTGCTGCAGGAAAGGCTGGAGGGGAGGCTGTCCCCCTCTACCTTGAAGGTGTATGTAACTGCTATCGCAGCCCACCACCATGCAGTAGATGGCAAGTCCCTAGGTAAGCACAACTTGATTATCAGGTTCCTAAAAGGTGCCCGGAGACTGAACCCTCCCCGGCCTAGCTTGTTTCCCTCCTGCGATCTCTCTGTGGTCCTCTCTCCCTGAAGACGGCCCTCCTGATTGCGTTAGCCTCCATCAAGAGGGTTGGGGACCTGCATGCATTCTCTGTCAGCGACACCTGCCTGGAGTTCACGGCCTAAGGATAACCACATTCTCACGTTATCCTTAGGCCGTGACCGGGTTACGTGCCCAAGGATCCTACGACTCCTTCAGGGACCAGGTCGTGAACCTGCAAGCAATCTGCCCTGGGAGGAGACAGACCCAGCCTTCTCGTTGCTGTGTCCGGTACGTGCTTTGCGTATCTATTTGGACCGCACGCAGATCTCTAGATGTACTGAGCAGCTCTTTGTCTGCTTTGGCGAATTCAGCAGAGCAATTTGCGGCCAGACCCACTACAAGTCACAGGTGCTCTGTACTGGGGTCGGGCTCCATGGGCTTAGTTCTCTTCTCAGGCAAACTCCCCATGATGTATTTCTTGCGGTACGGTCCCCCTGTCGGTGGACCTGTGTTTCCCTTGGGCAGCCCCGCTGCCCTGGTCACCGTGCTGTACAGTCCCCCCTCATTAGGCTGGACCTACCACCGCGCCATTTCCCATGTACGGCTTCACAACCCTTGTGGTGTATTTGCCACATGTTACCTCACCCTAGACTGGGCAGGATGTGGCCTCTGTGGGGTCTTTTCCACCTGAAAGAATAGGACCGGGAAAGACCGCCTTCCCCGACTCGTTTCATAGCGTTAAGCCCCAGCTGCTTCACGTCCTATGTGAGTGACATAGTGAGAGAAAAGGCCACTGCTGCCGGGCTTGCTACCATGCTAGTCATGTAGCACCTGTTCCCCCCCTCAGGGGTGCGGTGAACCTAAGTTCTTTATGTGACATCTCTTTGGGGGGGTTGGGGAGGGCTATATGCAGCCGACACAGTTGCCTCTAGCACGCAGTAGCCTGCTTGCACCTGTCTCGACAGTTCACGTAACACGGTCAGTGCGTGACGTTTTTAGATGGGACCCCTTGTGTCACTTCATTCGACACAGTGTTGAGTGAGTGACAGAAGGGGAACGTCATGGTTACTGTTGTAACCTCTGTTCCCCGATGGAAGGAATGAGACTTTGTGTCCCTCCTGCCACAGCACTAGACCTACCACTGTAAACGGCCGTACCTTATTTTCGGCTCCTCAGTGCAAAATCCTGACTGGTACTCACTGCCCCGCTTCCCTTTATACCCGTATGTCTGGAGCGGGGCATGCATATTCTGTCTGCCAACTTGACATTGGCCTTTTCTCAGGTTCAGAGGTATGTTTGGCGTCCCAGGAAGACCCCTTGTGTCACTTCATTCAACACAACGTCTTGTTCTTTCCCTCGGGGAACGGAGGTTACAACAGTAACCATGACGATTTCAATGATAAAATGTATTGGAAGTGTTTTAATAAGCCTGTTTAGTTTTATTTAATAAGTATGCATGAATATATGGATGGTTACATATATGCATTTGGCATTGGTTTTCCCCTATCAGAACAGACCTGCAACCCATTTTGCAGTCACAACCCACCAGTCCAAAAGCAGTTGTTTAAATCTCATTAAAATCTAAATCATGTCTCTTGACTCATGTTGATGGTCATCTCTGTGTGTGTGTGTGTGTGTGTGTGTGTGTGTGTGTGTGTGTGTGTGTGTGTGTGTGTGTGTGTGTGTGTGTGTGTGATATTGCAGGTATCTGAATACAGCAGCTCCAGGTGAAACTCCAGCAGTAGCTGCTGCATGTCCTCAGAGCAGAGAGAAGCTATCAGCCCTTAAACAGGCTCTACGTTCTCTCGGCTTCAATAGACTGGTACAAATGTGTTCAATAGCACATGCATCCTCATGCACACATATGCATACAAATGCATTGATAAAATCAACTGCTTATCTTTTCAGTGTAGCGTTTAAGTATATGTATGTGCAAGGTTGTGTGTGTATTTGTAAGACAGAGAAAGAGAGAGGGGGAGAAATAACAAAACATAGTCATTAATTTTATATTGTTGGAAACTGTAGCATCCGAAGTGGTGGTTCCACTGCTTGATATTTACTGTATGTACGTATATAACTAGCTTTTAGATTCTTCTGCCAACATCAAGACATTTATTTATAGCTTCACTAGACTGTATGCTTAACTGTCTTCTCTAAAGGAGAAAATAGGTCTGGGTTAAGTGACTCCATATGTAGAGAGACAGCGTATGTATGACTCTAGCTTTGGCAGCAGTTTCAGACATGTTGTTCTGATTTATGTAGGTTTACAGTACATGTACAGTCATTTAATTCACTAGTTATAACTTATTACAGTATGTCTGAACTCAGACTATAATAATACAACATAAGACTGGCATGCACATTCAGGCCAGACTTGCCTGAATCAACCTGTGCGTTGTGTTATTATAGCTCATAAAATACCCCAACGTATTTGTCTGTCTGTCTGTCAATCTATATATATCTGTCATCATCATCATGCATGGATATTTAGTTAACACAGGGGGTATAATAATCAGTTGCATGTATATTTTGTTATTGTAGGGGTACAGTATATAATATCACAGTTACACTGTGTTCTAAACCATGCGTTCAGATTTGTGTGTTTGGTTCAAACACACACATTTAAACACTCTCACACACACACACCTGACCTCCAGCCAGACAGTGTTCTAATCCTACCAGGAACCTGTAAATCTGCTTCATTAAAGGATTGTTCACTCATCCCATCAGTGTAACACAACCTGCAATGGCACTCACACACCCATGTTAATGCTGCTATCCTCATGAGGACTCCATAGACATAATAAGTTGTATACTGTACGTATTCTATTCCCTAACCCTAAACCTAACCATCACAAAAAACTTCCTGCATTTTTACATTTTCAATAAATCATAGTTTGTATGTTTTTAAACGATTTGAATTATGTGGACACTAAAAATGTCCTCATAAACCACATTTATAGCATAATACCCTTGTAATTACCAGTTTGTAATCTGAAAAAAAGTCCTCGTAAACCACTTAAACCTGCCCCCACACACACACACACATTATCACATGCACAATTTGACAGCCTCTATCAGACTTATTAGTTTTTTTCTGGGTGTATCTACCGCTACCTTATAGTGAAGCACACACATACTGTCTATATCACTCTCTTAAACACAAACAGGGTCCAACATTAACATACATACCAGTGGTGGGTAAATTAAGATAATTTACTATCCAAAAGTATTCCACATTGGCTATGTAACTGATTTGTTTGATTTTTATTTTTTTCTTGCATATCTGTGACAAACACTTCAGGTCATGTGCACTTTCAAAACTTGTACAAATGTTTTTTTAAATATTATGGACACACTTGAGATGAAGGCTGTAGTCACATTTGTTTCAAAGAAAAAGCTACATTATTCAGCTTGTGGTGCTGGGGGATCATTCACGAGTGCTGCTATGTTGAGATCACATGACCAGCCAAATATTACTCAATTTATCTCGATTATCCTCTGTAATTGTACGCTTTCATTTGCAAAAATAATCAATCTTGGCTTACTGCAAATTGCACATTTGTACTGTGTCACCAGTAACCAGTGATTGGCGGATTACTTGTAAATTGTTACAAATTACATGACAAAAAATGCAATCAGTAACGTAATTTTGTAGATTACCTTTGTGGGGGTAATCTAATTACTTGTGGATTACTTTTGGATTACTTTCAACCTAATTCTATTTTATTTTGTCACATGCATTTGAGTAAGATAATAATTTTAACATAAAATTACAAAGAGGAAGAAAATTCCAATGTATTCCATTATTTATTACCAACAAAAAGAGCCTCACAAAAAGACATTTTTAAAAAGTGCATTAAACATTAAATGAATGTAATAAACACTAAATCGAACAGCAATGACAGTGCATTGCCAATTCAAAACACTGAGACATCAAGTTCATTTTAAGTGCAATAAACATCAACATTACAAACATTTATGAACATACATTCAAAATAAAACAATCATAAAATAAATGGAAAAAGGGAATGATTAGAATGATCAATAAATTGTTAGCAATTTACTACAATTGCCTTATTTAATATATAATCATGTAATCTATAAAAAAGTAATCCAATTACGAGTATTTTAAAATGTAATTTAATTCAATTACAAGTACTTGGTTTTTATAATCTGATTACATAACCCAGAATGCATGTAATCTTTTACTACCCAGCACTGTCAGTAACAGAACTATGTGATGATGCTGAGTCTACACCACTGGGTGTCAGTGCTATATAAACACAAACATTAATTACTGAGTGCACATTTGATGTTTTATTTACTAACTAAAACCATTTTTTACTTCCATATGATGCTTTGCAAGTGCTTTGCAGCCCTGTTTCTCTAAAGGCCTGTTTTCTGTTTTATAGAAGCCCTCTATCCAGCTTGAATCTCAGCACTTTTTTTTTGTCTCTTTCAGGAAGTGGAGAATTTGTTTGTTGTCCTCTCTGCTCTTTTGCACCTGGGAGATCTGCGCTTCACTGCCCTGACTGATGCTGACACTGCGTTTGTGTCCGACTTGCAGCAGCTGGATAGAGGTCAGTGGTGCAGTTGCAGGATGTTGCCAGTGGGGGGAGATCTCCTCCACCAGGAAACCTGATTCCAGACACTCGGGGAAGGAGAGGGAAAGTGGGCTGGTGACTACGCAGCAAGAATTGTGTCACACGCCATCCTGGGTTGTTTACATCAGTTCTAGCATGGCCTAATAGAAGAATCACTCAGCACGCAATGGAAATCTCTCCCTGCCTCTCTAATGCACAGCACACTCGAGTGCATAAACACTCTCTCGTGCTGGTTTTGTGCTTGTCACACTCTCCAGCCACATACAAATACAGGGTCACCTGTTTCCTTAAGCCCTGCAATGCAGTGGGATGGAACAGAATCGCCACTCGTTGCCCTCTATGTTACATAATGACACGCATAATGCTGAAAGACTGGGTAAACAAGTGACGTCAGCATGCACAAATGTACAAGCACAGATTCATACACTTTCACATGAGGTTCCCGTCGCTGTGGATACATGAGATCACAGTTTAAAGTGGGCCTCATGACAGCACATGTAAACATGCCCTGTTATACACTGTATTTGGCATCTACTGTGATTTACAAGTGCATAACAGAAAGCAAATGAATGTGTTAGACTCACATTAGAAAACAAGTCTGTGTATGTATAATGTATTACATCAGATCATTTTTTTAAACTTCTGATTTCTGACTCTGAAATCTGATAGGATAAGCCACGTTTGAAACTGTTAAATAGCTGTGATGCACATCTGTGATGCACATCAATTCAGGTTCTTTATTAACATGCTAAGTTTAAATATCTACAGTAGCACATGCATTTAGGCTAATGGACCATATTACTGAGCAGAAGCATTTCCCTTCTGCAAAGACCTGTTTGAATTTCTATGCTAGTCCAAACTGGATTGTGCTGGTTAGTGCTGGTCTAGCTGGCGGACCAGCTAAATATAAGGTGAACAGTAATTACAGATGAAATTACATGCAGGTACTTTAAATATAAGTACAATGCAACAACTCATAAAAAATATGTTGCATTTTATATTTTTGAACGTATGGTCATAATATTTTAAGACATGTAGATGGGGTCTGCCCTTCCAAATGTATTTTGTATGGGAGCTAGACTGAGGGATTTAAAGCTAAGGAGATTAAGTGGGGAAAGCATAAGAAAGTTGGGAAATGCAAACTTTATGCAAGCGAGAACCAACAAATCATCTTGAGCTGAACGCAAGCCAACTGTGATGTCTGTCATAAATTGCGAGCTTATGAAAATGGGGGGATGTAAAGGATTGCAAAAGTGGTTGCAGACAGTGCTGGGGTTTCTGATAGATTCAGTGCTTAAAACACATCTTAAATATAAATTTAGCTATGATTCAGATTTCAAATGGAGTTTGCACAGTAAATCAATGTAATGCACAGCCTCTCATGGCTTATTGGCTTGAAGTGAAGTTTAAAGGAAGCAGTGATTTTTATAAATTAATATATAATTAAACTGATGTGTGATCATGGGTGCTCCTATTTTGACTATTTTACAATTGCTTCAAACATGGACAGAGTCAGAACTATCCATTGTATTATAAATCTTTCAGCACTCAACTTCATTTAAATGTGTTTTTCTGCAGTTGCTGGAATGTTGCAGGTGAACTCAGAGGATCTAGCTTCCACCCTCACCTCTGATGTGCAGTATTTCAAAGGTACGACCTTTGATTTCCACTTTCCAAACACTCATTTAACACAGACTAAATGGCATTCCTGGGATGCCTGCTGACACTGTTCATTAGCTGGGTTTCCATCCAACTATGTTTTTGCGCATTTTGAAATTGTGCATAAGAAATCCTGAATGGAAACAAATAAAATCTCAAAATGTAATGCGCTTGGTAGAGCTGGATTTTCTAGAGTTTCACATTAGTTAAAATGCTCATTAAGGGGATGGAAACAGTTTATTCACAAAATAATGACGTGTTTTGACCAATTGTGCAAGTGTTATGAGTGTGCAATATTTTGAGATAACTGGCCCAGCGAAAGCTCCGACCTGGGCACACAATTTTGTGAACATAGCCCTTGAAGTTCAGAAGTGTTTATCTCACAGCTAGTCGTTAAAGTGGGTCCTCACAATCTGCCAGGACAGTTTTGAAAGTAGGCGCTCCCATGTATGCAGTGGCTGGCAGCGTATGGCATCGCAGACATTTCAGCCATCTATATATCATATATTACATTTAGTCTGTGGTGTCTCCTGGCAGCATTTAATTAAACAAAGTACAATTGCTCCAGTCCTGCAGATAAAAGTCTCCCCGAAGCAAGGAGGTCATTCAACTGCTCCATCATGACAAGGCAGCTCCCTCGAGATAATGCACATGACATAGTGGATGAAAGCGCCCAACAATTTGTATTTATTTTAGTGTAATTTTTTGGAATAAGTTTAAAAAGATTTTAAAAACTTTTTGATGGAAACCCAGCTATTGAGATGGAATGGCCTTTGCCCAGTCACAGACTCATCAATGAATGTGGCCTAGAGCATTTGACCTCACGATCATTTACTGATGAGCCCAATTTGGCTCAATTTGAGCTCATTTGGACAGCTGCCTCCTCACTTAGAATCCTCAGACATAAACATATAGTTCTATTGTGAGGTCTAGACTGAGTGAATGTTTGTGTTTTTGCTTGGCATTATACAACAAGTGTGAAATGTGTTTAAATCACATGTTAGAATGTCTGGATGTTAACCTAATTCAGCCAAAGAGAACACTCTGACCTGCACACATGTTGCCATTGTTTCATATCTCTGTCTGTCTGTGATTTGTCTCTCTCGTTCTTTCTCTCTTTTTCCCTTCTCCTTTTCAGTGATGCTTGCTTTTTCTTACTTAATTTGACTTGCCAAAGCCAACACATTGTTGTTGTACAAACATGGGTTAGGGTTTTTCTAAAATCCCTAACAATAACATAAAAATTTCGGAATCCTTGTTTACGACTCTTATCCACGTTGGAATAGCATTTGCCTCCACTGAAAACGGAGTGTTTTCGAAAAACACTCTCCATTATTGCATGCATTGTAAAACATGATAGGTAACTGAAAACAGTGTTAGAAAATTGATTTATTGTTTCTGGCCTATGTCCAGCACACTCTGCACAGACCTATACTCACAACACAGTAAGAAACACCCCACAAAAACCAAGTAACAACCACCTGGCAACCACTTACAACACCCTAGCAACACTTTAGCAGCCACCCAGAAACCCCCAAGTAATGCCCTTGAAACCACCCCACAATAACTTAACCACACCCTTACAACCATGTAAAAATGTCCTACAAACTACTCATAACACCTTAGCAACACTACAGCAGCCACTCAGAACTCCCTGGTAATGCCCTAGAAACAACTCATAACAAACTAGCAACATTCTAGAAACCACCCAGAACTCCCTAGTAATGCCCTAGCAACCACCCCACAATAACGTTACCACACCCTACAGCAACCTAGCAATGCCCTAACAACTACTCACAACACTCTAGCAACCACCTAAAACTCCCTAGTAACAACCACCCAACAATCACCCAGCAACAAAACCTAGCAATACACTTACAACCACCTGGCAACAACACCCAAGCAACACTCTAGCAGCTACCCATAACTCCCTGGTAATGCAACCACTCACAACAAATTAACACTATTCTAGCAACCACCCAGAACACACTAGGAATGCCTTAGCAACCACCCAGCAACACCCCATCAATGCCCTTGAAAAGCTTCTTGGAGCACCCTAGCAACCACCCCGCAACACTTTAGCAATGACCCACAACACCTTAACAACATTCTAGAAACACTCTGGCAACATCTTAGTTGCCTGTCTGTAAATCTTAAATGTCATTCAGATTTCACAACTTTTGTTTAAACCTTCAGACATGGCTTTGTTAAATCAACATTCCAGGTTTCTTTTTACAAACTTGTCTTTTCTAGTTAGTTATTGTTTTGTTTATGGTCTCTCTCAAACAAGTAAACATGCCAGAGAGAAATCGGATGGTTACAATGCCACACTTGTGTGCATGTGTGTGTAGTCAACTATATGCTGCAGATGAATGCATGTCTGATGTGCGTCAGTCACTGGGCACTGATTGATGGTTGAGTGCTGACAATGTCTGCATCTGGAAGTTGACACACTGTGGCTGGCCATGAATGGCATAGCAAATGCAGTGATTCAGTGTCTGACATCATCAAAGGTCACATCATCGAAGCCCAGGCTCTGTGGGTCCTCCCCATTTGCATGTGCCATGTCTCCTTAACTAGCACGTCCAACAATAGGCTGCTTGTTTTTCAGCCACCCACATGTGCTGTTTTTCAGTCAAAATGTGACACACTGTCTCCTGTTTGTTTTCCTTTCTGTTCCCCTGTTGTTTTGAGCACACATTGGCTGTTTTGATGTTTTTTTCTGCAATCGCTACTGATTATGTGTTGCCAACCCAATGGAAAAGTCCAGCTTAGACCAGCACGCTTTTCATTGTTGATCCAGACTGACATTTGTTGATTCGATGCTGGTTTATCTTGTGGTCAAGCATAGCCAAAATTTTCACCAGCAAATCTTATCTGGTGAAGTTGAGTGAGGTTGACCTTGCTGGTTTAGGTAGTTAAAAGAAGTTGTTCAACCAAAAATTAAAATTCTATAATTCTCATGTTATTCCAAACCCCTATGACTTTCTCTTTTCTGAGGAACAAAGCAGGTGACATTTTGAAGAATATCCTGCTTGCTCTTTGCCATATAATAAATGTAAATGGGGACTGGGTCTGTCAAGCTTGAAAATGACAAAAAAGCACCATCGTATCAAAGTATCTTTAAAGTGGTCCATATAACTTGTGTTAAATGTGTCAATTCTTCTAAAGCCATAGAGCTTTGTTTATGTCCTTATTTACTGAGAAACGTACTGTTCTATTTGATTTGAGAGCTACAGTGGAGCTAAGATTATTATAGACCTTATTCACGGTAGCACCATATTTGATTTTTAATGGGAATGACAATGAGGCTGTGAGGGACAGACTTACAGTCTTTTCAATGACGCATATGGTATAAAGCTGTAAAAAGCTCCTTGATCACATCTGAGGTTCCACACCTCATGTTGTCTGGAGTTTTATTTATTTATTTTTGGCTACTGAAAGTGCTTAGAAAGATATTCTTTCAATGTTTTGTCCACAGAACAATCCAAAAACACTTTAAACTGCAGTACTCCCCATTGAAGAGACTGTACATCTATCCCTCACTGCCTCATTGCCATTCCTATTAAATATCAAAGATGGTGTGAATAAGGTCTTTTGAATAATGGCAAACATTTGGTTGTACCAGTTTTATGGTCCTTTTTTGTATTTGTTTTAGTGTGACCAGTCCCCTTTTACTTTCATTGTAAGTAAAAGTATGGCCATGATATTCTCATTTGCGTTCCATGGAAGAAAGTCATGTGGATTTAGAACAACAATAGAATAAGTACATTATTTTCTTTCTTGAGTGAACTATTCCTTTAGTTATTGGCCAGTGGGGAAAACGATGTAAAAACGGTCACTCGTGGCTCTTCTTCAGGTGATGTCATGACAAGGCGCCACACGGTTGACATGTCCAACCATCACAGAGACCTCCTGGCCAAAGCTCTGTATGGACGACTCTTTAGTTTCTTGGTCAATAACATCAACTTATACCTCCAAGGCCAAGAGGAGAGCAATGGGTAAGTTTGTACTGCATGCGTCTGAATGTGCATGTGTGTTTATGTGGCCATGCTGTCCTTTATGTATGTGAAAGTGTCTTCGCATGAATGAGAGACCTGAATAAAGGAGATTATGTTATTGAAAGTGTGTTGGAAGACTGAATTATGTGTGTTTTTGGATTTGGTGTAAATGTTGAAACATCCCTAAGTTTAAGTTTACATATAGTCCCATTTCAATGATGCTTACCTGTTGGATTATACATCTCATTAGTTCACTAAACATACTCATCTGTGACCAGTAGCACATGGGCAACAAGTGCTTCTGAAAGAACTTCTGTTTTGTGAACATCAGTCAAAACAAGGGGTTACAGTGAAGTTTTTGAATAGTTTAAGTAGCTTATACAGTATGTGACTTCTTCTATAGGGCATCTGACGTTAAGCGTCAGAGAGACATTTTCATGGTACTCAAAATATGTGCGTATTCACACTTGGATAAGTGAGAGTGAGTCATCATTCCACACATTTTCATACATCTCGCTGTGCTCTAAAAGACACAGGAACACACAGTGAGCGTATTTTCACCTTTGAAGATGTGCAAACATGCACTTCGGGAAACCATAGAACCTGGCAGCTTCTTTAATAGCTGTATTAACTGAATTTAGGGTGTGTACTCAATCAGTGGTTTTAATTGGTGGGTTGTGACCCAAAAATGAATTGAAGGTTTTGCAGATAGCACAATACTAATACAAATAACAAAATGTAAGTAACCATTTAATTGTGCATTCTTAGGATAATAAGTAATAATAATAAATAGACATATCAACTTTTTATAGGGAGGAGAAAACACTTCCTATATGTTTTGTTGTTGACATGAATGGTTTGCGTTCAATCAAACTCTTTTTTTTTTTTTTTTTGGTTTGAGATTGTTTTGCCGCAAATCCATCTGTCACTTGCTAGAAGCTAAATAAATTAGGACAGGTTACTTGAGCTCTATTTATCTTCAAATTCAATGTACAAAATGATGACAGTTTAAAAATACAACCCAGACTACACTAAACAGGGGTTCAATTTTGATAAGTACGTGCTTCATGCGGACCATAATGTGCCAAGGGCATTGAACTATCAAACTTTTTTTTTTGATTATAAAAATTTTTTTTACTGTGTTGGGTCTACACTTGAAGTCAAATCTGAGTCCTGAAGCAAAACCAGTTGAGACCAGTTGTGTTACCGTAATCACACACCCACACAATGAAAAATCCATTTGTAATTTATTTAAGAAAGGTTTAGCATTGTAAGGAAATGAGGGTGTCACGCATAAATGGCTCTACAAGAGGACATTCAGATGCATGATCAATAAATGGGCAAAGCAGACTGGACCTGGTTTGTCCTGGTCAGCACTTTAGTGTTAGATGTTTTGGATTAGGCTAATGTACATTGACGTGCACATGAGAATGTTCATTACGGGTCAGTGAGGGCATGATAGCTGCCATCATGATGATTTAAAGGAATATGCCGGGTTCAATACAAGTTAAGCTCAGTCGACAGCGGTTGTGGCATAATGTTGATTACCACAAAAAAAAGAAAGAAAAAACATTTAGGTTACAGTGAGACAATTACAATGGACTTGAATGGGGGCCAATTTGTTAATGTTAAAATACTCACTTTTTCAAAAGTTTAGCCATAAGACATAAACAATATATATCAATTACTAACCTTTTCTGTGTAAAAATTGTAGTCAATTTTACAACTTCATTGCCATGATGATGTAATGTCAAGAAACCCTAAAATTATTTAAAAACAACTTTACAGCTCAAATAATACATGAGTTTTAACAGAAGAATTAATGCAGTTGCTTTAATACAATTATAAACTTCACATTTCTGCCTTTAAACCCTCCAAAAATTGTCCACTTCCATTGTGCCTCACTGTAACCTTGATTTGTGCATTTATTTTTAAGGAGGGGTAAGTCCAAATACATTTTTGTGGTAATCAACATTATGCCATAAATGCTGTCAATTGAGCTTAACTTGTATTGAACCCGGAAGATTCCTTTAAGGTGCGGTCGCAAGTACATTTGCACAGCAAAAGTCTGCAGTCATCTCAATGGGAATCTGCGCAGTTGTGAATTTCGCACAATGGACTTCCTGTGGTGAAGAATTTCCTCACACGGATTTCTCCTGAAATCGCTGCGTTGACCAATAGGAAGTTGCTTGGTTTGGCAGTGACCTCTGTGTGGGTGGTGTTTTGTACACCGTTACACTGAATATTCACAATGGACAAGGATATCATTTTAGCTGTGAGATTTTAACTGAACTCTTTTAAAAGTATAAAATGCAGCATTAAAAAGGGGTATTTGACAATTATATTTTTTCTGGTTTCAAACACGATCAACATCCACCTACGCACCTTCGCCCACTGAATTGTATTCATGTAATGTATGTATGTCCGTGCCTTTAGGCCACAAACCTTACGCAAGTGCACAGACGTGAATGCTTGGCTATTGCACTGCAAGTACGCAAAATTGAACATCTTAAACGTGCACTCTTGTGTTGCTCTAGCGGTAACACACTTCAGTGCTCAAGGGTGTGATAGAGTTACATATCGACCTTTTCAGCAAAATCCAAGACGTGAATTACAAAACTGCCAGCAATAGTCCCATTTGTAACAATGCTGACAATGGAGCGCATGCTTGCATTGCTTTATGGTTTGTGATCTGACACATTTTGGAATTCATCAACACACTAAATCAACCTAGCTTGGTTAAAAGCATCTGTGTTCACATACAGTACTTGCATAAAGTATGTTTCAGGCTTTAGAGATGTGCTTTGAGCTGAGGTTGTGTGTTTTTGATGTTATGTGTGTAGAGACAAAAGCGCATGCACATTCACCTGGAAATGGTCTTGATACCACAAACAGTAAAATCTGACAGAATGTTCTTTACATAACTTGACACCACATTTACTTTTTGGAAAAATAGTTTGCATGCTGTTATTTTCTTGTTAGTGACATTTAACTGTTTGTTTGTTTTTTAAGTAAAAATGTTGCATATAAAATGTACTTCAAATGTTTCCAGAGACAAATTGATGCCTTCAGATCAACAAAAATGAGATGGTAAAGTTTGTTCTCCCTCATCCCACCCCCCAACAATCTTAAAAATGTGTTATTGTCTGTTTTGACAGAGATCCTGCCATTGAGATAAGCATCCTGGATATCTTTGGCTTTGAGGAATTCCAAAGGAATGGTTATGAACAGGTAAGAGAAAACAGAAAAGATGTTACATGATAACAGTAATTATGATGATTACAATAATGATGTGCATATAATTACCCTTTTAATTAGGCCACATGTATATGTGCCCTTTTGAAACGGTCTCTCACATCTTTTAAAAGTGTTTTTCACAAACACTGGCCACTTAAAGTCTATTCAGAGTTGTGGGTAGAGTCTGTGCTTCCTAAACCCTCTAATGCTCTGCTTTGGGTTTGATTTGGTGTTGCTGTGGAGCCACAGACCAGTGAAAATGAAGGCATTGTTCATGTGGTCTCAGTGTTCTCATACAGGGGAACGCACTGATCTATCCCACGGATCCCTGTTGTCATGGCACTGCCTTGGGCTATGACCTTTCTAGACTTAATGACTGACAGGATGTTCTTCTTTCTGTTTTCGCAGTGAAGGTATTTCTCTCCAAACGAGACGGGCGAGTATTCCGACTCTGCCAATGTTAACTCTATATGTCACTTAAAGTGAACTTGAAGTTGAAGTTGGATGCAATATATCATTTTGGATACTTACCGTACGACCTCGGAGAAGTCAGTCGAGCTGCAAGGTCAAATGAGGATGATTTGTCTGTGGGGAAACAAATCAGCTCATTGAAAACACATTAGTGCATTTTTTCATGGCCGTACTTCACAGAGCTGTGTTATTTTGGAGATAGTCATGCCTGGAGCTGAACCCAGACACATAGCTTGGTGTGCCATATGCATTATATATGTCTACTTTTTTCTCTATATCAACAGAGTAGCGTGAAATAAAGCAGCAGTTGTCAAGACCCTGAGTTGTGTTGTTTTAGTGTTTTGGAGAGAGATGAATGTTTGTCTAAAGGCTAAGACGTCACGTGTGCTCCACCACCCCCTGCCCAGAATTCCCAGTAGCTGCATCTACTGTGTGAGCTGTGTTTTTGAATTGAACAGATGAGGTTGATGTGTGAAACAGAGGGAGTGTTTTCTCCTTAGCTGAACCCTTGGCTCCAGACACAAAGGAGTCTTTGTGCACAGTTGGGTTGAGCCATTGAACCACTGGTCTGGATTTGGCTCAATCAATGTCATTGTTGACTTAGACTCTATAGGGATGGTGTATGAGGTAAATTATTTGGGCACTGTGGCGTAATGTTTAATACATAGCAGCACCTTTCTGAGATGGTTTTCCCTACCAATTGCTTAACCAGTTGACTCGTCCTTCCACATCAAAAACAGGAGTTAAAATGTTGCATTTTCTCCTCGTTTCAGTTTGCTTTTACAAGGTAGCATTTCAAAACTAACCAATAGCTAAAAAAACAACATATGTTGGTGACTAGCTGTAATGGTCTTTTCAGAAGGTTTGTCTTCTCATGATCCCTTAGACCTCAAATGAGGGCCTGACAAGTGTCTTTTTCCGTCATCTGAGTCTAGACGAGTGTCTCTGTTTGTGTATATCTCTTCTCTATGTGCCAGATATCCATATTGACAGCTGTTAAGAGGTCAGCAGGTGTGTGTGTGTGTGTGTGTGTGTGTGTGTGTGTGTGTGTGTGTGTGTGTGTGTGTGTGTGTGTGTGTGTGTGTGTGTGTGTGTGTTTCTGGATGTCTGGATGTCTTCCTTGACAGTGTTGGACAACAAGGTGCAAATCAAGGCTGGCACTAGACAAGATAAGTGCTTACTCACAATCCCTTGGGAGAGCCTCTTGCGATGGTGTTTGTGTGTGATGGGTTGGGGAATGCTTATGAGACAGCGAAATGTCGATTGCTGTCTCCTAAATGGTATGCACCTTTAATCCACACATGGAACGAAGAGATTTACAGTCCTGACCTTTCAAGGTCACAAGAAAGAGAGAGAACACAAATTAGGAGAGAGTGACAGTGATTAAGGGTAGGGAACCAGATATTTAATGTGCACTTGGATACATCAATTCTGTGTCATTACTGGTCTGTATCGGGACCGATATGGTGGTCATTTACTCATACTTATTAAAAGGCTTTGAGTCCAAAAAAGACTCATTGGTAATATCAGTGGATTAGAGATACTTCAAGATGAGCTACATTTATGGCATAAATAAATAGCCAATATTTATGCCAGTGTTGCTGTTGTGCATCTGCATGACATTCAATGTCTTCATTCTTTTGTTTGCTGTTTTAATGAAGGTGATCAGTGAATGTGTTTGTCTGTAGTCCATGGACCGTTCACTCTCCATCTGATGCATATTGTGCCAAACAATGGCATGGACTGAATAAAATTTTCAGTTCCAATCTGATTGGCTGGCTGATACCCAGCTTTCGGGAGTCAGTGTGCACAGTTATTTACCAGTCCACCTGGAAACATGGCTGGGTCTGAGGGTGGGGGATACTAGAGGGGGCATTGCCCCCCTAAATTTTCCTTGTGCCCCCCTGAATATCTGATGTCCTTTGGATCAACAGCAAACATTGAGGAGCACCCTCTGGTCCCACAAAAAGATAAACAGGTGCCCACCTAATCAAACTAATGATCAAAATGTCCCCCTAAAGATCACATCCTAGTAGTGCCCCTGCCTGGGTCTGGCTGACACTTAGGCCACATCCACACTAATGTGTTTTCATGTAAAATGCATTTTTTATTTATTAAAAAAATGTTTTTCCCCAATTTGGAATGCCCAATTTCCAATGAGCTCTATGTCCTCATTGTGGCGTTAGACGAATGTCAGTTGCCTCCACATCTGAGACCGTCAATCCACGCATCTTATCACGTGGCTTGTTGAGCGTGTTAGTGCGGAGACATAGCGCATGTGGAGGCTTAACGCTATTCTCTGCAGCATCCTCGCACAACTCACCACACGCCCCACCTAGAACAAACCACATTATAGCTACCATGAGGGGGTTACCCCATGTGACTCTACCCTCCCTAGCAACTGGGCCAATTTGATTGCTTAGGAGACCTATCTGGAGTATACCCTGGATTCGAACTTGCGACTCCTGGGGTGATAGTCAGCATCTTTACTCGCTGAGCTACCCAGCCCCCTCGTTAAAATGTAATTAATTTAGCTATGTTTATGCCACTCATCCAGACTAGAATGGCAGTGGAAGATAAGGGTATACTGTAAACACAGATACAGCGCTCAATAGCAAAGCGAAAGCCATTGGGCAGCGCACATTGATGGAACTGTCAGCAACCATAAATTAATGCACTTTTAAATGAAAACACATTAGTGTGGATGTGGCCTATGTGTCAGCCAGACTTTGTAAACATGACTTTGTTTCCAGGCAAGGGCACTACTAGGATGTGATCTTTAGGTGGGCATTTTATCGTTAGTTGATCGGGTGGGAACTGTTTATATTTTTGTGGGACCAGAGGGTGCTCCTGTTTGATGATTTTGCTTGGATTGGTCCTCCTTGATTGTGTTTTGCCGTTGGTCTGAATGATATCAGATCTTCAGGGGGGCACAAGGAAAATCTAGGAGGGCTATGCCCGCCCTATTATGCCCACACCCGACCCGGCGTGCAGCGCACATTGATTTGAAGAATTGTCCACACCCCATAGCACCCACCCCCTCTTGGACAACTAACAGGAGGGACCAACTGAATATATTGTGTACAGGGACCAATAATTTGTAACTGCAGCTCTGCCCCATGCTGATCTATTATTGAGAGAGAAAAACACACACGGCAGCTGCGTGTGGCTCTCTCTCTCTTTCTCGAATTGCAGCATCCCACTGCACTTATCCCTTTCCTCGGCGGATTAGCCCAATTGGGGGTAGAATTCAATGAAGCTGTCAGCTGAGGAAATGTGAGGCATCTATTTCTCAAACTAGAGACTCTGATGTACTTATCCTCTTGTTTAGTTAAACATCTGGCCTTCCACATCTCATTCTGTCCTTGTTAGAGCCAGTTGTCCATTGTCTTTAAAGACTGTAGTGTACACCTTTGTATGACATATTCAGTTTTTTGGCCATTTCAAGTATTGTGTAACCTTCATTCCTCAAAACAATGATTGACTGACAAGTTTCTAGAGAAAAAAAGTTTATTTTTTGCCATTTTTGACCAAATATTTACCTTAAGAAATGCCAGTCTATTGCATACTGTGGCAACTCAAAAACAAACACAAAGACAATATTAAGCTTCATTTAACGAACCAAATATCTTTCAACTGTGTTTGATATAATGGCAAGTGATTTTCTAGTAGCAAATTAGCAATTTAGCATTATTTCTCAAGGAAAATATGGAAATACTGGAAATGGGGCCTGTCTAGATTTGATATATAATGATGGTGTTGTTTTTTACATCAGTAATGTCCTGACTATATGATCAGTTGAATGCCACTTTGGTGTGTTGAAGTACCAATTTCCTTCCAAAACAGAAAAATCTGTACAGTAACTTAAATACTTTTGTTTTTTAGTTAGGAATTTCGAAAACTAAATTACACTTTTTGCTTTATGACAATCTCTGGACAGTTACACCACCTTTTATTTTTATTTATTTATTTTTATTGAAATTTCTTACTTCAAGACTTTGCCACATCATTGATCTGTATTTTTTAACTGTACACTATATGGAATCCTGCTGTAGTTCCTGCTTTGGCTTTTCTGCCAGCATTTTCCATAATGCTTTCTTGTTTTTAACAAGGCAGGGTTATAGTGATAATGGTGATTTAAATGTCCAGTAACTGGGGGGTTAGGATGAATTCCAGGAATAAACCATCTCACTGAAGCATGTGTGGAGTGGATCTATGAATGTGTTTAGTGTGAAAGGATAACATGGAAAGCCTATTAGAGAGGTAATTAACATGCATGCCAGCTCTTTGTTTCATTGCAAAGAGTGTTTATGGGCAGATAATCCCATAGCGAGACATTTAGCCTGTTATATGGCCAGGGGTTAAATTGGGATTTTGGAGGTGGGGGAATTCTAAAATCGGTTGATGTGCCCCGAGTATTTTAAAGAATACAGTTTTAATAAAATACAGGGGTGTCTAAATATACATTTCATAATAATTCAAATGGTCTTTTGGTCTATGTTGGTGCCGCTTTTGATGCGATTGATTCCAGATTCAAAACACCTTTGTGTATGTAGCTTTTTGATAAAATAAGCAAAATCGCTACAGCATATCAGTGGATCTAAGAAAAGGGTGAGCAGTTGAATCTACATGATTTCTATTAAACTGATATCGGGCCACGGTGCAATACAGAAGCGGAACGCGTGTCTGGATACAGGGGTGCGAAGTCTCATGCCACTCTCAAATATGCTGTCTCTACCAGAGTCCACAACAGTCTATAGCGAAGCATAATGAACTTTAAATATTTTTGAATAAGTACACTCTCTAATTAGAGACAGAATGTGTCAAATGGATCAAAATAAAATAACATTTGGAGAATACAAGAAACGGAATGGATTGACAAACAAGCATTTTTTTCTTCTTTTAGTAATCGAATGTTTAGGAACACCGTTCTGGACCAATTTAACCTGTGCATATGGCTATTGTTTGGAAAGTATGTGTAATGCTAAGTATATGTCAGTAGTGTGTTTTATTTTAGTGGTGGCTGTCTGGATACAACATGCATATGGTTCTAATAGCCACATTTTCATATTTGTTTGTTATTTTTATAGTATATTTTTGAAAAAAACAAATGCTGTGTTTTGATGCAGGTTCTCAGTATGGGGTTCTGGAGTCCCTTTCAGGCTTCTTAATTATCTCAACCAACATATCTTATTTGGTCCACCAGTTCATCAGAATGACAATGCTGTTTAACTAGACCTTACTATCCTAAACCAGCTTGGACTGGCACGGAAATTCATGCAGGTCTTAGCTGTTCTTTCCAGCATTATGTAGAGTATATTATATTATACATACTGTATAAATAATATTCAGACAATACAAAAGTGGTTTTATAAATCAGTATATTTTTGGTTTTATTCCCATATCATAGAACATATGCTTGCAGTTGAAAGCGGTTTCAATTATTGATTAATTGCATTCTATTTTTTTCTTTTTTTATATTAACTTTTATAATTATTCACAATAAAATAACACATTAAATCAGCAGCTCCAGTTCTTACTCTTTCCCTAACCATAACCATTACCCTTACACATTCACTACTTCTAAAATCAAAGGTATTTGATAGGAACTTGACAAGATCTAGCCCAAAGCCTAAACCTAAACCTTAAATCTGATTGGCTCAGAGAAACATTGTATCAGGAACAACAAGGATGTTCATCAAGAACTTGTCCTACTTGGTCACCTAAATTACAATGTCTTCCTTTTATGATATTACTGGAAAGCATACGCATATGTGTGATCGTATGTGTCTACAAAAGCATATATGCATGAGAAATGAACTAATGGGTTAATGCATCAGCAAAATGTGTGCTATTCTATTTATGAGTGAAGTATAAATATACTGTGAAAGTAGATGTTTAACAAATGCTTTTGTGTGTTTTTCCTCTATGTAGGTGTGCATTAACATGGTGAATGAACGGATCAGGCAGTACACCACAGAGGTGCTCTTCCAGCAAGAGCAGCAGGAATGTCTGCAGGAGGGGGTTGCTATGGAGACACTACACTCCCTCGGCAACCAGCCAGCGGTACTGGACTTCTTCTTCCAGGTACACAGTTGGAGCGGCTTTCCGAGAGCCAGGAAGGGAGGGAGGGGAAGGAAAGAACTTCTACAGAAAGGTGGAAATCTTTTTTCCCACCCGGAGGCTGTTGACCCTTTACAAAGAGTCCCTCTGTTGCCTCTTTAATTTCTGGTAGTGCAGTCTCATTTACACACTCAATAATGGATGTGCTCTCTGGCTGTTTTATAAAGGCAAGCTAACACACTCATCACTCACATCCACACAGGCATGTTGAATTCCCTTTGGTGTCCCAAAGATGTGATGAAGTCCATCTTTTAGGCTGTGACTCTATTAGCTGTTTTTCAGTTGTGACCATTTTATGAGTCATGAAATGACTCCGTCCTTTAGCGAGACAGTGACATAGCATTTTACACACACAAGCACAAACACACACACACATACAATCTCACTCACATTTTCTGTCCCCCCACACACATTTTTACTACACCTGACTATAAATAATCTGAAATATTTGAGGGCTTTTATGGCAACCTATTTCATGTGTTCATATTTATCCTTTACTGACAAGCAGCTACAATATATTTCATGTCAAATGCCAACTATATGTGTAGTTGATATGAATTACATTTGTAAGTTGGTCTGTCCTATGGTTTGACTATAATACTTCTAAAACTATTTTAAAGGGATTGTTCTCCCCAAAATGAAAATTCTCTCATTATTTACTCTTCCTCATGATACCCCAGATGTGGATGACTTTCTTTCTTCACCAGAACACATTTGAAGAAAAATTTGAAAAATATCATATCTCAGTAGGTCCTTAAAATGCGTGAAATTTAAAAAACAAAAGTGAATGGAGATTTCTCTTTTGAAGCTCCAAAAATCCCAGACATTCAGCATTAATGTCATCCATACAGCTCCAACTGTTAAATGAATGTCTTCTGAAGTGACACGATCACTTTTGGTGCAAAAAAACAATAATATTTAAGTAAATTTTTTAAAATCTTAATAATGCTTCCTTTCTGCAGTGGTATGCGCGTGTGACATAATCGCATTGGCATTTGAAACACGCGAGAACTGACACACGTGCGTCAATGCCAGAAGAGCATTTCTGTTTACAACTGTGTTGGAGGAACAATAAGGGAGACTGCACATTGGATACAGGCTCAAAGAATATATTTTAATAAAGGAAAAGAATATGTACAGGAAATGAAATAATAACAAAACAGAGATAAAGCCAAACAATTCAAGTCTGGATTGGAGAGAGGCCCTCCAGGAATTAAGAGAGCTGGATTTTAAAGGGGTCATGACATGGTTTTTTTTATTGTATTATTATGTTCCCTTAGGTGCAATTATAGTATTAATATATTTTTTTTTAAGAAAAACTTTTAAAATCTAGTGATTTATGACCTTTTCCCACCCTGTTTCTCATCCTCTGATTCAAACAGTCTGTTTTGGGGGCGTTTTCCATTTAAGACTTCAGTGTTAACGCCCACTGTTATGATTGGCTAACGTCAGTGCCTATGTATCAATTATTGACGCCCCCAGCCAGAACAATATGCAAGTAAACTAAGTAAAAACACTGTGATTATTCATAATGAATGAAATTGCGCTTTAAAAAGTAGTTTAAAGTTTAAAATAGATTACTTACAGTTTGCGTCGTCGTTGTTCCCAGAATAGTCGGCACGGACTTATCTTTGAGCAACAGTTTTCTGGCAAAGCCAGCATCATATTGAGATTTGTTCTCAAAACAGTCATCCTTAAAATGTACAGAACAAACGCTTAAGTTAACACTGCCGTGACTGGGACGTCCGCAAAAAATAAACTGCATCCATTTTTCCCTGACGTCTGGATCTTTCGGCAGCTTATTCAGAGGTTTTGTTTGACCACAGCCAGGAACAGCACATCTGTGTGGCATCGTAATTTTCCTGTGCACAAGTAGTCTCTGTCAGAGCTCGCTGTCCATCGACTGAACACTTGTGAGGCGCACGGCGATACGAAATGAGCGTAGTTGTCTTGCGCTTATAGCGTAGATATGTTGTGCTGGAGGCGGTCATATGCAAACGCTGTTACATCACTTCTAACCAACACGTCACTTCTAACCATGAATCCAGAACGAGCTGTATTTTGAGTTTGATTAAATAAATGATTCGTTTAGAATGGGGAGGACGTCTTAAAATATTAAACTTGCAGGACGTTTTAATGATACAAAGACCTCTTATATACCAAAAGATCAAGGCAAATTTGGTTTCTCATGTCATGACCCCTTTAAAAGCCCTCACCTCCCTCCGCACAGGTGAATCTGTGTTAGGCTCAATGAACAGGGCTTATCAACTTTGAATGAAGCACCAGCCCACAAACACCATGGAGAAGAAAAACCACAAGCCCAGCAGGGGTCGTCAGACTCTCCTCCAAAAATAAAGGGATCCATAGGAGACCTGCAAAAACAAAAACAACCAATCAAACCTTTGGATAGCCCCAACCCATACACCATGCCAACTCCAACCTTCATCAACCACAGGCCCTGCAGAAGCAAATTAAGAAGACAAGACAAGCAGGGTAGATAGTAGGACAACCCAACAATTATAATGTGATTACAAAGACTTAGGGCAAGGAGGCTCTAGATAAGGCTTCAGACAACACGTTATCAGAGCCTATAATGTGTCTTAAGTCCAGTGCATAAGAAACACAACTTGTTAAGTTGTTGATTTGGGCACCCCAAAGAATGTAAATATGTAAGAGGGTTGCGATCAGTGTACACCACCAATGGCCAATCCATTTGAGGGAGAGGGATGGAGTCGAAATGTTCCATCAGATTTACTCACCAACAAACAAGGCGATGCCCAGCTTAAAAACTATGGCATTTTGACTGAGAGGTGAGCAGCTTTTATTTTGCCAACTTACCCGCATAAAGTCTGAGCCTAAAATCATTCACATAAATTATACAATTTTGAGGAGGCTCAGTCTCTGTCCAGTTATCCTGCAACACTGCTAGCAGACTTCAAACAGTGTGCCCAAACACTAGATCATTTGGACTGAAACCTATACTCTCCTGACCAGCCTCTCGGTCTGCCAACATCAGCCACGACAATCCCTCTTCCCAATAACCATGCATCTCCCATACAGTAAGCAAGCAATACAGACTTAAGTGTCTGATGAAAACATTCCAAAGCACCTTGACATCACCACCTTGGGGATGATCAGTGCTGCCGTAACACTTGTGAAAACAAGTGAGAAGAGAAGTTAGATACCTGATCCCTCTGTATGATCTTGGGAATACCAAAAATGGACATAATCAGGGTTAATGCCTTCACTCTGGGCTTTGCTGTAATAGTACAAAGAGGATACGCTGCAGGGTACCGTGATGAAGCACACATAACGGTGATCAAATAGTTATTGCCAGACTTTGATCTAGGCAGTGGACCTACACAGTCAATAATCAAGTGTTCGACTTATCGACTTATCACAGGAATAGGAAACAATGGGACAAGCTTAATTTTTTGATTCGGCTTCCTGGTTATGAGACAAGTATGACAAGTTCTAATGCACTGAGATTTCTTAAATTTTGGCCACAAGAAATGGTGAAGAAAGCAGTCATATGTCTTATTAACACCCAAATGTCCAGCAATAGCACCATGGGAAATCTGCAGTACTAAACAACCACATGCATAATTGGGTCACATGCAAACCTGCTGCCATGTGGAATCAGTTTTCTCATCAACTTTCCTGCAAAAAATTGCCATGAAAAACATTTCTGATTTGATCAAAAGGTAAAACATATTCAAACAGTTCTGTGATAGTAGAATCAGTCATTCTTGTAGTCCAAGTGACCAGAGACTCTGGCGATCTTCCGCTATTCATAGAAATGGAAGTGGAGCGTAGATCTAGTGGGAAGACCAGCAGGTGTACATCATCACATCATTAGCTGGGTAACTCCTAGCCAATCGCACGTAAGCCATTGCTTTATAAGTCCACTCACAATCTATCACATTGCTGTTTCGGTGTGCTAACACTGCAACCTCCACCGTCCCGCGGGGGGTAGGCTCCTCGCCCCTGCCTCGGACTGCCGGACGGGGCCTACGCCAAAGAGAGAGACATTACCTCCCGTTTTACATCTATCAAATAAATGGTATCTCAAACTTCACTCAAGCCTGCGTGTCTTCCTGATAGAACCATGGTTACGCCAGTAATCAATGTTCTATTTCATTGTTCCACACCACCATAAAACATAGTGGATGACAAAAAACATAGTGGATGACAAATACAGCTAAGTCATTAGGACAAAATGCAGTATACAACATAGATTCTGCTGGAAGTACAGCAGAGCTGACTGAAGGAATAGAGGCCACATTTATTCTGTAAAATCTTGTGAATGTACAGGGTGAAACCTATGTGGTTACCATACATATGTCAGAAAGGGTTACGCCATGGAGTGCTGCCCATGAAAGAGTCACAGCACGAGTTGAATGGCACCTAACAGATGTTGAATCTGTATGGCCCACCGAATGATATGCATTGTAAATGGTGTCCACCACCCAATGAGCTAGACAAGTGTTTCCCAACCTTTTGTCTACCACAGCACACATTGACGACTAAAAAATTCTACAGAACACCACTATCCCACATAGGATAACCATCGTCAATATTTTTCCTTTACAAGAACTTGTCCATGTCCATCTTGGTAGTGTGTTTTTTTGTAAATTTGGCTATTCAAAAAAATACAAAAACTGTAGTGTGACATAGGTAGGCAACGCTGTGTGAGGTCACTAGTGGCAAGAGTGCTAAATGAGTAATGAAAAAACAACAAATGTGCTTCTTTTCTAATTTGTAGATTAGTTCTTGCAATGCCACATCAGATGACAGGGATGCAAACTCATGAGGGGTGAAAAAGGCCAATCACTGGTCCACGAAAAATTTTCTGGGGACATTGTTTTTTAAGAATAAGTTAAAGCACCAATTCCAATTATTTTGGTGATTCAAGTTTATTCAAGTTTACAATTGTGCAGAATTAGCTGCAAAATAAAGAGTATTTTGGTTAGGCTTGCTTCTGTTTCACAAATGTGTTAAATTTTATTAACTGATTAGTTCAGTAACCCCTTCTGGAAATTTCACTAGGCGACAAATGAGCGTCTTATGAGATATAAGTGAGTTAGTTCATTATTGAGTTGTTCATAACCGAAATCTACCAAGAGACTTTATAGTATTTAAGCATTAAAAGAACAAAGCAGATCTATAGTCTTTCTTTAGTCTGAGCATGATTTTTCATCTAAAAAGACAACAATAACAGTCTAATAACAGTGAGTTTCAATAACGTCCTTACCTTTTCTTTTATTAAAACTTGCAAGGCTACAAATCTACTAATTTCAGTATAAGAATTATAAACGCAAAGCAGATCTACAGTATCCTTTTTAAACTAGCCTATTTAAACTGCTGAGTATGGATTTTATCAGAAAAGACAATAATACATTTGAGTTTTAATCATTCTCTTTTATCATTGTAAAGCGCATTTCACACGAGTTGTGTCGCAGCGTCAACGCTCAGTTCAATGTCAGCGTCAAGTGCCGCATTGCCCTCCACATGAAAAGACTTGCAGAAGGAATCAAAGAGGGGCAATTTTACGAGTTTGCCACATAAAAAAGCGGGAAGTGTGCACAATAAACATTGAAAACATATATTTGGAAGACCTTGCAAAAGCTTGCAGTTGCTTTGAAAGCAGAAAGTAATAAAATGACTCGTTTATGTTTAGGTCTAAGCATTTTCTTGGTGAATTTAAATGAGTTTATTAACTGGGGTCTCTGATATTCGTAAAAGAAAAGGTAATATTTCATTAAAATAAATTATGATACATTCAATGTCTCCACAAATTTGGACAGTTTTTAAATATTTCTTGTTGCTTAATACTCAAAGATATTATTGGTGATGCAAAACCGTGTGTGTGAAAAACACTTTGGAGTAAAGTCACTTCATATACTTCAATGTATCCTGCAGCGCTGACGCAAGTCATGTGAAAGACCCTTAACGCATATAAATATCAGTCACATTTACACATTAATGATTGCTCTTCACAATCACAAAAGTGACCGATTATGGTTTAAAAATGGCAAATTTATCTGAAAGGTGAGGAGTTTAGATCCCTTAAATTATCATTTTTTTCATGCATTTATTTATTTTGTGGGATTTTATAATTTTCCACAGCACACCTGACAATCTTTCATGGCACACTAGTGTGCAGTGTTTGAGAAACACTGAGCTAGATGTTGCATGGACAAAGGCGCACCTTTCTGACAGGCACCAAAACAAATAAGCAACCGATCAGTGGTACACCATGAAGTTGTCCTCGACACATATTGTTGCAGCATTTGTACTGGACACAGGGCTACACGGGAAGCATTGACATCATGTCGAAATGCAGCAAGATGTATAGGGTGGTGCACGAAATGGGCTGACACTACCTTGGGTTAAGCCAGAGTTTAACCTGGAGCCCCCACCTGAGACATTGAGGGTATGTAGTTGCCACGAACACCTCTGGTGTGGCTGATAGGACACCCAACACTGAACTGATAGGACAGTCAACTGGATTAAGAGACCGATTTGTACACCATGAAACAGAGAGTTTCCACTTACTGGCATAGGAGAGACGTGTTGATGGAGCTGCAGTGTTCCTTACTCCTGCTGAACATTGTGAGAGCACCTGTTCAACCACTGGGCCATGCGTACAGCTTCAACCTGTCCGGTGAAGGGTGCAAAAGCTGTGACAATAGGTCCCTCTGAACCGGCAACGGTTGTGGTGGACCAGTCTTGAGAGCTAACAGAAGGACAGTCTGAGCCGTCATCACTATGGGAATGCTGAGACTGGGAATGTGAAGGCGGCGTGTAATCCAAAATTATGGTCCTGCTCAGCTCTAACCAATGAGTCCGAGGCTGCTAGGGACACAGTGTCCAGCACCACGGTAGCTTCTAATCTAAAGCTCATATTTTATTGGTCAGGGAATTTCAATACCGGGTGAAAAAGTATATATAAACACTTTTAGAATGTTTGTCAGAACGTGAATGTTCGCTCCAGGTGTGAATGGCTTAATAAGAATCCATTGTTTTGATTGCAGAGGCCTTAAGGCAGCATTGCATGTATCATTTGCACAAAAGGCATTCCCTGAATGTAAATGTAAAAAGCTTAGTGAAAAAATAAATCAAAGATGTTGGACGGAGAGAGAGAAATATACATTTTAAATGTACTTACAATTTCGAAAAGTATCAATAAAAATTATTAAACAAAAATTATTATTATTATTATAACCATTAAAACAAACTATTTTGTGCAATATGTGTGGCATTCTGTGGTCAAATATTTTTGTTGAATGCCCACTAAACTTGTAGAATTTACCATTGAATATAAAATATACAGCATTCGGATCACACTGTTGAGGGTGTATATAATAATAATGACCGACTGACTGAACGTTACATGTTTTACAGCAAAAAGCCCTCAGTGCAACTGTGTGTATGCATTTTACAGAAGCCTCAAGGGGTGCTGTGTATCATAGATGAAGAGAGTCAATCCCTCCGGCCATGTGAAATGAACCTTTATAAGCGGCTGCAGGTACAGCTGGATTCCTCCTGCATGGACACCGTCTCCCTCACAACCAAAGACGGCAACGGGAACCCCCCACCCAAAGACCAGGGGCCATCATTTACCGTCACTCACTACGCTGGCAAGGTGGGTTGCGGGATCTGCATGTTCACACATGCTCATGCCGAGTTGTTGGTCATTTGCTTAGCCAGGGTCTCTTAGTTCTCACACAAACATTAATTCATAGTCACAGTCTTCCCAGAAATCCTCTGAAGAGTCAACACTCTACGTCATGCTGGAAGCGAGGGCTATTATTAGTGCTCCACTCACGTGTGTTTGTGTCCTTTATTGCAGATGACCTATGACCTGACCGGCTCATTGGACAGGAACAGGGAAGTTCTGCCACAAAACATCTTGTTTGTTATGAAAGGTAAGGGTTTGTATTATAGCTGACTCAATTTGTGTATGGTCACCACTGGAAACCATAGTTTCTGTCAAAACAGCATAGTCACCATATTTATTGTAACTTCAATGAAACTGTGGTAGTTTAGCCACCACTTTCATCCAAATTAGAAAGAAAATGGAAAACTAGATGGGAGAGAGAGAGCACATTTTTGGAGAGCCCATTTGATTACTGCCTTAATTAGTTTGTTAGGGTCGGGCGCAATAAAATGTGGCCAAAATACAGCAAAGTTGCACAGCTTTGATAACAGCTGGGCTACTGTGACACTTCTGAAAAGGCATCCTAGTCAGTAAAGTTGTGGACAATGTGATATGTTGACATGTGTCCACTATGACCTTCACTGACACACATTTCCTGTAAATGTTAGCGTCCCCTCTCTCCATATACCTCCTACTCTCCCCTTGTTGAGCAGGTCAAAGGTCGGCTAGAGGCAGGCATGTGTGTGCACATCGAGATTTGAATGGAGTCCTGTTATTTTGTTTGTGAGGGTGTTCGAGGGGATGGTTTAAATGAGGGGAGACAATTAGCTCTGGCACATGCCATAATTAAGATCTAATAGTGTGAAGCACTGTGTTTGTTTTATTTCTCTTCCCCCCTGAGCAGCTAGTGAGAATGTGCTCATCCATCAAATGTTCCAGTGTAAGCTGACTCAGACGGGCTCCCTGGTTCCCCAGCACCAACGGCTGAGGCTTTGTGGGCCTAAAGGCAGTATGCTTAACAAGAGCACCACGCTATCTCCTGCAAGAGATCCCAAGAAATATGTGGAACTGAACCAGGTACACAAATAATTTTTTAGGTATCAAAATGTGATTTTGACTGTGCCGAAAATTTGTCATCAAAATTCTGTCTAATTTATTTGGTAAGGACTGCAATACTGATTTTGGTCATTGGATTCGGTGTAATTTGTTTGGCTACAACAAATGTTCACAAACATTGTTAAAATTCAGGTTAGGTTTAGGTCATTCAGTTGCATTGGACATTGGTGTGAACAGGCCCAAAGTTACCTGAAAAACTTCATCCTAAAATCATTGTATTCTTGAAGAGTGTAAATATTTTGGTGTTAACATACTTTCTTCTGTCCCTGCTTAATATAAAGAGACAACCAGTAGTGTAGAAACAATCTGAAAACTGGGGGGGTAGACAGTCTAACACCCTTTCTACACTGAACGTGAGCGGCGTGTCACGTCAAAAGCAATAGAACCCATTCTAATCAACGATGCGCTCTACACTGGATGTGTCCGTTGTGGCACATTGTGTCGACAGAAAATTGGTGTCCCATTCAATTTTTCAAGACTCTACTACTGCCGACAACACAAAAAATCGGTTTAGAAAGTTTGTGCTGACACGTCCACAAGCCACAGACAGCCACCAGCAATTGCGTTGCATCAACGGATGCACCCGGTGTAGACAGGGCGTTCTCATCAGCCTCTCTTCACAATACAGTTTTAAAGATTTTATTATTTTTGTTATATATGTGATATCATTTCAAAGAGAGCATGTCTGTCTATACTGTTGAGTTGGTCACTGATCTTATTTATTTATTTGCTAAAATAGATATGCCACAAACATCACCACTACCATTCATTTCAATTCAATATAATAGCCAAGCAAAAACATGGAAAAGTCAAAGAAATGTATAGTGTTTAGATATAAACTATGACATATTATTATTGTTATCACATATATGACTCTTTGAAAGGAATCTTGAATGTCTGGCCCCTTCAGTTTTGTGGCTTCGGTTTTGTTTTGTACATGGGACATTATTTGTCATTCAGTATTTCAGTGAAAAAGACTAACAATAAAGAGGTCAGGGATTTAAAACTCGCCAAAATATAAAATGTTTTTATTTGTTTAACAACATTAACTTACAATAGTTAAAGATGACTTCTCTGTTCGCTCACGTCTTGTGTAGTTTGCAGGTCAGTGTCTGTTGTTGTAGGCTGTTGGACTCATTAATATTAATCACGTTGTCTGCGTTCACTTGAACTGATTTGCTGAATCAAAATGTGTACTGTGAGCCAATGGGATTGCCGCTTTTGAGTTAGTTCCTCCCACTGCCAAATCAACCAGATGGCAGAGGCTTCTACTGGGTCTTAAAGGCATCGGTTTTGGCAAACGGCTGAGCTTTTTCCCTTACACTACAGTTAAGCAAAATAAACATATTAAAATGTAATTATTATTTCTCAAAAAGTTTGTTATTTCTAAAAGTGAGGGGGACATGTCACCCTCATTTATAATGATTTCTACGCCCCTGGTGACAACTATAAGTAAGTGATTCGTTGGTTGATTTTCTCAATCTGTAATGCTGTCTCTGTTGCACTATAAAACTCATCTTACTTTGACCGACTTTTCCAGTCCTGTTCGATTTGTTTAAAATCCGTAGAGTCACAGCCATAGTGTCTCAGAAATTACAAACTTCAGCTTCAAAATATGTTTCCATAAAGTATTTAGTGGTGCACCGATCAGGAAATTTAAGGCCAAATGAGAAAGCATTCGCATATATATAAAAAAGCAATATCACATGAGCAAGACTGCGATATGGCCCTACATCAGCACTGCTGTGATTCGGCCGTAGGCAGTGCTGACACAGGGCCATATCGCAGTCTTGCTCGTGTGATATTGTTTATATACAACAGTTCAATGTACAAGTAAATAAAAATTAGGAAAAACTGAGGACGGTCATAAAAGACAAATTTGTGCATGAACTACTTTCTTATGCCACGGATCGGAATCTGCTGTTGCTGGTTCAAAACAAAAGATGTGTCCAAGCCTCTCAAAAACATCACTTTAGAACTACTAGTAACACAGCTTGGGCTGTTTCTAACATGTTGTTGGAGAGACAAGGATGTATGTTTCTGAAGATAATCTAATTTTGGTGAAAATGAAGAATGGATCTGCAAAGCTGCCATTGCTGCATGTGAAGGATTTTTTAATGATAAACCTTTGAAGTAGTTTAAGAAGTTTGGACATTTATTTTCAAATTGTTATAGTAATGTTTCACGTTATTAATGCCCGGACTATATATTGTGATCAGTTGAATGCCACTTTGGTGGATAAAAGTAACAATGTATTTCATAAGAGCTAAATCTGTACATTATTCCAAACTTTTGGCTGCCATTGTGTGTGTGTGTGTGTGTGTGTGTGTGTATATATATATATATATGTATATGTATATATATACTCGTGATAGTGTGTCGAGCGAGACTGTTTATGTACATATATATATATATATATATATGTACATAAACAGTCTCGTCGACACACTATCACGAGTTGTTCAACATCACGTATACTCAGATTTGTATTTGCATATTTTATGGTTGCTTAATTTGTTTTTACATCTGTTTAAAGTATCTTTGCCTGCTCTGTGTCTAACGGCACATTGAGTCAGAATTACTACCACAATGAATCTTAAAAACGGCACCTTAACATGCACACATTTTTTAAAACAAACTGGCATATTCATCTAAATTACAGCATGTCTGAAAGTGTAAATTTGCAAATGCTTAGTTATTTGCCTATAACTCACGCTCCAGTGGCCGCGGGGTCATGCTTTAAGGGCTGAGAAGTGCTCATTCATTAGAGTAGCAGTGTATGTGGGATTTTGTGCATGCAGCAAAAAAAAGTTAAAGAAAAAAAGATCAGACCTGAATCTAGGCACGATCACCAATCACAGATTTAAGAAAAATATCTGCTGATTTAGATCGGCGACCAATTGAGCTGTGCACTCCTAAATGTAGGCCTATTGCATGAAGAAAAACAATACCTCTAAACCTTTTCTAGAGAATGCTAGAAATTCAACATTGGATTCAGTGTGATTTGTTCTGCTGAAAAAAATATTTTCAAACCAAAAATGCTTTTTGTTGTTGGACACGTCAGATTTGGTGTGAATAAGCTTTCAAGCTGTATAATTTTGTGTGCTCTATGTGCTGTGGATGTCTGCGTCATGTGTATACGTGTGTTTCCCTTCGTTCGCAGTGACGTAGATGTTACGATAGTGAGCATACACTACACAAATCTGCTACAAACAAGCCAGCGGCAGTCTATGATCAGACAGGCCAAATCAAAATGAGCTGTAGTATTTATAGCTTATTGAGCTTATGCTGGGAAGTGACCTAAAAAAAACACCGTTACCCCAAATACATTCTCTCCATTGATCCGCTCTCCACAGCTAGCTGTCCCATTCAGAAAAAACACAGGACTTTAACCAAGCGCATCACGCACCACGCATAAATAAACACAGATGTGCTCTCGACAAAGCTCTAGCAAGCCTGCATTTCTCAATTACAAACATCCTACCACCCTATCACTTCTCTCTCTCTCTCTCTCTCTCTCTCTCTCTCTTTTCTAGTGATTGTCTGTCAATCTTGTTGTCACTTTCTCTCGCTGTCTGTTGAGGCTTTGTCTTAAGCAAAACACCACCATTAGTTCTGAGCAGACTTCTAGGGGGAATCTTGTGAAAACATGTCCAGGCCACATTTTAGCTAAATATATTTTGTGCAAAGAAACTCATTTTTATGACAATTGTTTGCATTGTGATTTTATAAGCACATTTTACCCCCAAATTCTCATGTATTTCTACTGGCCATGCTACTTTTGAGTTTGATTTATTATTTCCATTATTCTCAATGTTCATTGTCATTATATTGTCATTACTGTAGTGCAGTACTTTAAAAATATACTGGAATAATTTTGTATTATTATTTAAATCAGTATAAAGACATTATAAAAACATGAGAAAAATGTGGGACTTGGATTATGGAAATAATGTTACAATGCTAAATAACTTAAAGGTATAGTTAATCAAAAAAAGAAAATTATCCCATGATTTACTCACCCTCCTGGCATCCCAGATGTGTATGACTTTCTTCTGTAGAACACAAATGAAGATTTTTGCCTTCAAACACAATTTGATAGGTGTGGGTGAGAAACAGATCAATATTTATTTAACTACTGCTCAGTAGGGGGCGATATGCACAAATCATCAAAAATATAAGTAGATAGTGAAAGTGAAGGAAAAATGACTTAAATATTGATCTGTTTCTCACTCACACCTGTCATATTGCTTCAAACAGATATGGATTTAACCACCATAGTCATCTGGAGTACTTTTATGTTGCCCTTATGTGGATTTTGGAGCTTCAATAAGTTGGCACCCATTCACTTGCATTATATGGACCTGCAGAGCTGAGATATTCTTCATAAAATCTTTGTTTGTGTTTTGCAGAAGAAAGAAAGTCATACACATCTGGGATGGCATGAGGGGCAGTAAATGATAAGAGAATTTGCATTTTTGGGTGAACTATCCCTTTAATGGTTCTTAAATAGCAAAGTACCATTTAATAATTTTTTCTTTTGATTTTGAGATGAATTATTACTAGAACATATTTTTGGCCAGTTTTCAAGAATGAGATTCCCCCTCAAATGCTGCATCAATAACAGTCAACATTGAATTTCACAAACATCCTGCTTGATATTTACTTCTTCATTGTCTCTTTCTTTGTATCTTATTTGTCATCTCTCCTCCTCCTCTGTCTGTATTCAGGTCAGGGCTGTGATGTGTGTGTGTGCTTTGTGTAACTGGCTCAGTCTTATGTAAGCCACGCAGAACACGAGCTGCTGGCACCCCTGGTTACTCAAATCATAAGCATCAGGCCTAAAGTTCTACACTTACATAAGCGCTATGGTTTGCCAGAGTGACTGGGACAGTAATATGAAGTAACATTATGACAATCTTCTGCGGTTTGACAGAGAAAAACACAAATGATTGGTTTAGTTGGTTTGGTTGGACCTTTTATGAGAGAAGTGGGATGAAAGTTTTTGTAGATTTAATTTTATTTGGGTACTTTCCTTTTGATTGTGTGTCCTGAAAATGGAGTTCTCTGTAAAATATAATCTTTTTTTTTTCCTACTGACTTGCTAAATGACTAAAGGCTGGTGCATACTGTATGATTTATAATAGTCTTTTAAGATTGTTGCTTGTCAGACTGAACGATATGAACGCATTGATATCGCCATGGCACACTGAGCAACATTATGTCAGACTGTATGATACACATCATAGCTGACTGTGGTCCCGATCGTCCTGATCAGTGAACGTGACTCACGTTACGGGAGTGTTGCGAAACAGCGAAATTTGCCCACCATAGAGCAGCATTTATTTCTCTCTCTGGAAGACGGGACATCAGCATTTCCATTGCTCCAATACCAGTCCATCATGAGCATAGGCTAACATTTACAAGAAAGATGGATTTTGTCAAATAGGCCTTTAATAATACTGATCGCAAATACAGAAAATGACAGATGTTGAGAATAAACGCGGGTGGAGGAGGTATACAACAGTAATAATGAGCTACCACAAGCACATATTCACATATAATTAAAAGACTTGTGGCCCAAAAAATGACAAACATCTTCGTTCACATTTGGAGAAACTATAGTATTATAGTATGTCTTTCTCCTCTTTTAGATTAGTAAACATTAGGCCACACAAAATTGTGAAAATTCTTAAAGGCTGATAATATATCACACTTGCAAATTCTCAAATTCCCTATGGATGATGCACAAACATGATGTAGATTTCTATAATTGTATCCAACTGTATTTGCTGATTTGGATTAAAACGTCCCATAAATACTTACAAGTATATACTGTTCAATCTTTCTGTTTTATTTGATTTTATTTATTTCTAAATAAAATTGGAGTGGTGTTAATCTTAACTAAAGAAGTTTACAAACGTTTAAATTAAATTTAGTAATTTAGTTATTAAATAGTAATTTAAATAACCTTGTAAAGAAAATGCATGATAAATGTAAAGAAAAGCTCTGTATTTATATAATTCTGAGAATAAATCTTTCATTTTGCTGACGTGTTACACATTTCTCCAAGAATTTTCTGCTCATTTATTTATTAAGACTTTTTATATAAATGAAACGAAGAAAAAACATTGAAAGTGCTTGAGTAGAGTGATAACTGGGCACAAATGTTGCTAGGGTGCAAACGCGGGGCAAGAGAGGAGCGGAATATCTCATCTGGACGTCATAATAGCAGTCACACTATATGGCTACGATGCTAAATTTCAGAAACTGCCCAAACTTCGTTGGAGGCTGAAGATCATCGCAAAGGCTATTAATCGGCCGTCTGTGAACATGTCACACTGAAGGTTGTAAGATTGCCGATTTTTCCCTGCGACGAAAGAAATCCTATAGGATTCTTGAAATTTGTCTCAGATGATGCCAAAATCGTACAGTGTGCACTGGGCTTAAGCTGTGTCAGTGTTTATTTTATAAAAAAAAAAATCAACAGAACAGCTGTTTAACTAAAGAAACATAGTATCCATTACAGTGTACAGATTATTATTATAATATTTGTTTTTTAATTTTAAAACAATTATACTTTACATAACAGTATAGTGTCATAAAGTGTGACACTTGGGGAGACATGTTTTTATATTGACACCAGCAGTATTGAAAAGTAATATTACGGGATAAAGATGGTTACCCTAACACTCTTCAGGTGAACAAGCCAACATCTACAGTTCCAGTGGGTAATATTGCAGTGCTTTTTTGGCACAATGTTGTTTGGACATGTTACCATTATAATGCCATGTTTTTTGTTATATTTATTTATTTTGTGGAGATTTTCTGTGGTAACACATTTTTCTTTTTTTTTTTGGGATGTGGTACCATGGTAAGGTTTTTTTTTTTTTTTACTGTTATAATACCATTTATTATTATTTGTATATATATATATATATATATATATATATATATATATATATATATATATATATTATATATATATATATATATATATATATATATATATGTATATATATTTTTTTTAAACATGTATTATGGCAATGGCATTTGTTGGACATGGAATCATGGTAATACCACTTTATTTTATTTTTATATTATACATTTTGTGAACATGATACCATGGTAATACTGTGATTTGTTTTGAACATTTACTGTGATTATATTATTATAATTTTTTTATGTTAACATTGTTAAAATATTGTTTTTTGTAAATTTTCTGTGGTACTGCCATGGCACCATGGTAATACCACATTTCTTTTGCATATTTACTGTAATAATACCGTCTTTTTAGACACATACCAGGTTAATGTCACATTTTTGGATATGTTTTAATACAAGTTATTGGAGTACATTAAAAATACCATGCTACATGAATATGGGAATTTTCTGCAGCATGGAATATATATAATTTCCATGGTATCACCATCTGACACTGCAATTGAACCAAAGTACAACCACAGTACTTTTTGTATTTAAGCAACAAAAGAGCACAGGTATGGTACTTTTGGGTACAATGTTATTATGGTTTAGACATATGTCATGTGATTTAGACATCCACTTTGCAAATACCATAGTACTCTTTGGTACTTTTTAGTACTCTCTGTGTTGCAACTTTTCTATTACCACTTTTTACATGCACCATTGCAATACAATGCTTTTATACATCTATCATGCTAATACCATGGAGCTTTTGGTTTTATCACATTTTTGGACATGCACCATACATGGTAAAACCATATTTTGTTGGACATGTACCTGTACCATAGTAACACAATGAAAGATTAGGAGCACCATTTGTTACTGGCTATTTAGTCGTCACTGTAATCCAGAGTGATTTACAGTGCTCTATTTCCCAGAACAGTCCCCCTCTAGGACTAAAGGGCACAATGATGATATATAGCAGAAGTAAAATTATAGTAACTTTTCATTTCCTGAGTCACCTTTAGTTGAAATTAAATGTGCCGCCTTTGTGTTAGTGAACCAGATCCATTAAGCTATCTCAATCAATTTCCCTGAATGGCATGGCAATAATTCAAACCACAAGTACTGGACATACTGTATCAAGATTATCAGTAAGGACCTCTTCTCCTTTGCATTATGATCAATTGAGAATAGAAACAGAAATAGTGTGGCCAGATATAGAAAACAGTGTGTAGGTAAAATATCACACGTAATGTTCATGTGTTGTTGTTTTGTATTTGTTTGCACTTTACTGATTCATTCATAGCTCACTTATAACTAGGTTGCCGTGGCAACATCATCTTTAAAGGCCATAAAGATATGAATAGCCACATCTACTGCACATCTCCTCATTTGTCCTCTACTTTTTCAAACATACATTGGCTCCAATTTACATTTGGTCACTTTAGCCTCTGTGTGTCAGCCCTCTTTCTCATCTGAGCATGTACAACATCAGTAAGGAAAGACATCTTAAAATATGTAACACCTCATTCACCAATGCCCAGTGTCCATTTGTTTTATTTTGCAGCTTCTAAAGAAGAAGGGAGCAACGTCCTTTCTGCAGAGGCTGGAGCGCTTTGGACCGGTCACTGTGGCCGTACAGCTCAGGGTGAGTCTACAGACACATTACAACCACTGCAGATCCAAAACCTGATCTGACCTATCCAGATGCTCTAATGCCATCAGACTCCTTGGGTTTAATTTGCTGCTCTCCGGCATCATTTGATCTTAAACAATACCTGGAAACTAGCTGTCCAATACGGTTCCAGTCACACAGCACAGGTTTGCCGAGAATGCGGTTGTGAGACCTGGACATTTGCTGGTGTCAGTTTGGTTTTAGAATGCGTTTGTAATACCTGTAAATAACCGTCCTGTGTGTGAATGTGACCGCATTAAGCACTCAAAAAGGGTCTGACAACCGTATTCTGCTGCTGTTTTAACGTGGCCCAAATGTCATGAAAATCATTTAAGAACCGATTCTCAGTTCCTGCTGAACTCAACTCAACTCAAAACTCACTCACACTATTTCTACCAATGCAAATGGCCCTTTGTAACACACTCACCTATTAAAGTAATGTCACATTCTTGCATGCATGCAGACACACTCATATCATGACCTCATTCTCATTGCAATAGTATGCAGTTACATACAGTATATGCACATACATTCAAACTCAACATGACCTGATTTCAAACCCCTGTTTCTGTGTTTGCACCAGAAGATGGAAAGTATAGAGCGGGGGTTTATGGGAAAAGCACACCGTGTTCCTCTCTAATCTGTCCTCTCTGTGCTGGGCATGAGGTAGATTACATCATACAGAGCATTCAGTGCACCCTGCACACTCACACACACACACAAACACAAACACGTGTTATTTATCCATGCCTAAATAGCACCCAGGAGAGAATGATAGAAGAGAAGTGAAATCCTTAAACAGTAATAAATAACATCTAGTCTAATGTGTTTTTCGTTAGCGTTCGCCCTCACAGAGAGATGGAACAGTCGTAATTGGCAACTTTTTTAGAGTCTTCCTTTAAATGGCTGATTGTGTGTTTGTTACGGCCTGACGCCACCTCTCCCCATCTCTCTTCTGGCTTCAAGAGAAAAGTCACATGACGATGGCAGGCTCATCGGAAGCCGTGCTGAGTCAGCACTGAAAGAGCAGAGGCTAATGGGCCAGTGACATCATCACTTTGCTGCCAGCTTTTTTCTGTCTGTGCGTCATGAGCAGGCCCACAAGAAATCTACTCGGCAGTTTTCCACAGAACTTGAACAACCGTCATGCAAAAAGTTGTACTCATACCTCTGTTTGATTATTAAAGGGATAGTTCACCCAAAAATGAAAATTCTCATCATTTACTCACCCTCATGCCATCCCAGATGTGTATGACTCTCTTTCTTCTGCTGAAAACAAACAAAGAATATATCTCTGTTGGTCCGTATAATGCATGTGAATGGTGACTAAAATTGTAAAGGTCCAAAAAGCACAGAAAAGCAGCATTAAAAATAATCCATAAAACTCAAGTGGTTTATTCCATATCTTCTGAAGTGATCTAATCGATTTGGGTGAGAACACACCAAAATAAAACTCCTTTTTTCTATAAAAGGTTGTCACTTTTGGGCATAGTTTTTCATAGCAAATACATGTATCTTATTTACTAACCTTCCACTATGCAGTTTAACCAGACACCAAATGCCCTCAAATAGCACTGTGCTGTATTTGAATTACGTTATTGCCATTTGGTTCTGTGCAAACACTGAAACACAGTGCTAACGTCACTTTGCATTGCAAATTGTAGATTGTGCCTTATTCACAACATGCAGCACTATTTGCTTAGTGCAATTAAAATTGTGCCATTACCATCCGTAAAAAGAAAGTTGTAAACTGAATTTTATTCAAATGATATGCTTATGCTTGTTGTTTGCATTGATCATGGTAGCAGTAAGTCATCAAATCATGGTCAAATAATGCCAAAGAGCATAATAAACTAGCATTTATCAGACTGTTTCTGCATTTTAAAGAGCTGATTCAGATGTCTGGATCACAGTGGTGGAGTGGTACTCTACTGTCCCAATAAAGTAGGCCAGATCACAGTCTGCTGCATCCTGTGCAACTGAACTCTCAGATCTGGTATGCAAGATGTGGAATTGTGTTCAGCACAAAATGTTTTGGCACGTTGGTGACATTTAACTGATTCGCTTAATTGCAAACAAATAAATTGAGATAAATTCCTTCTAAAGTATTGTGGCTAATTTACTTGTGCCTTCAGCTACCAGTTCATGTGTAGTGCTCTCAGCTACACATTTTAAATCCATTCATAGTAAATCTACTCAGTTTATATCCATTCAGTTTGATTTTCCCCCAAAAGAAATACAGATAATGCTAATGTCTGCAGATTCTGTCTGTGCCTGTTTAAATGGGTTACAGATAGTGAGAGGAGGATGCCTCATTACAGTATAAAAATGAAGCAAACAAAGTCATTAAAGCTAGCACCACACTAGCCGATTTTTCCAATGGTTTTCAGGTCCGTGCCTTATTTACATAATTGACAGCCAGACAGAGGGATACAAAGCTACAAAATGATAGAAAAAATTGTTCTGTCAGTGCTGTGGGCTCTTGTGTTCTCTTCAAGTGACCAATGAGCTTCTTCTGAAGACTGTCAAGACATCCAGCTGATCAGCTGCATATCATCACAAATGCTGATTGTAATCCATTGTGATTCTGTCATAAAGCATTTTTCCCATGTTTATTTTTTTCTAAACTTTATCGACTGTGGCTCCAGCGTAAGGAAGTTTTGACTAGTTGTTGGTTACATTTTGTAAACAACAGCCTCACCAGTCTTGTCCCACCTGTGTTTCTCTTTCCAGAACACTTTGTCTGAGATCACCTGTAAGCTGCAAGCATGCACCCCCCACTTTGTTCAGTGCCTGAGGCCCAATAGCATTGGCAAGCCTGATGTGTTTGACAGCTTCCACGTGTCCTCTCAGCTCCAGTATGTTGGGGTTCTGGAGATGGTTCGCATGATCCGCTATGGATACCCAGTCAGAATGTCTTTCATCAGCTTCCTGAGCAGGTGAGAACCCCCTCAATCAAACCCTCAATGAGGCACTGATGTGATTTTTATTGTCCCATTTATTTTTATGTTATAAAGGCACAAATCCCATGTTCTTTGGAAAGAGAACTATTAGATATGTTAGCTAATAGTTTGAATAGCTAATAGTAACTATTATCTACCACAAAGTTGTTATAGAATGGAAAGTACCTTTGAATGGGGATTTTGACCCGTCTCAGCTCAGTGGTCTTAACTTTCTTGACTGTATTGCAATGCTTTTTTTATTATTATTAATATTCCACTTGTTACAGTTTTTTTATATGTGATTTAAAAAAATAAATAAAATATTGATCAAAAACACATGTTGCCATGTCCCACATTTTTGAGTGCAACTGTTTTCACCCATTTAAATAAAGGAGTGTTCCTTAAAATTGTGACACCCAGAAAGTTACATCATTTGGACCTTTTCTATAGCATGGCATCAAGGCTACCATATAACCCATATTCAATTATAATTTTTTTTTTAACAAATGTCAGTGTTGACTGCATAAATCAAGTTGAAGCATTCAGCTCTATCACTTTTAATTTGGGGGAAATATACGTTTACTAGAGGCAAAGCAACCATCGTAACTTTTAGAAATTTCTGATTGCTTCCTGCCCTATTTTTTGCGAGATAACAATTATGTTTTGAAAGTTCCACTTTATTTGTCAAACGCGCAAGCGGTAAGATATTCCTTACATGGGTATTTCTTATATGGATGACACGTTACCACTACTGGGAGAACATTACGTCACCTTATTAATACTAACATCACCCTTTTCCCCCTGAGCAAGGCACTTAACCAAAGGCATTGTAATAAGTGTTGATGCACTGAGGAAAATTTATCTGACTAAATGGGTTTTGTCTTTATACAAAATATTTGTTTTGCCAAGAGTATTCTTGTTGACAAAGGAAAGCAGAGCAGCAAGAGAGAGAATTTCTTGTATTAAATTCTGTATTTACAGTAAAGATGTGAATCTGTAACCTGAGAAATTCATGATAAGTATCCAATCATATTGAGGCCATATACTGAACATGTTGCTTAGCCAAAAGGTCAATGAGAATTTATCACTTAAAGGAATTAGGAAAGGGGCAAGGGGCTTCAGTTTAGACAAATGTGTTCAAATATTTGGCACTATGTGGCTAGAGGGAGAAATAAGATACCTTTTTACCATAGATATCTATCCGTCTTATCATATCACATCATTTTGACCTTTTCTATAGCATGGCAGCAAGGCTAGCAAATAATCCCATTTTCGATTTTTTTTTTCTCCACACCTTTACTCTATAAATATAATTTTATTTAAAACAATGAATTCTCTCGCTTTCTGCTCTGCATTCCTTCATCAACAAGAATACTCTTGGCAAAAAAATTGTTTTATGTCATTACTGTATTGTCAGTTGCTTTGGACAGAAAGCGTTTAAGTGTCATATCAAGTTGTAATATCAAGCATTTCAAATCCCAAGTAGGTTTCCAATGCAGACAGCATTTCTATCGTATAATCAGACAAAGTGAGTTGGTGTCATCTGTTAAACTCGTGTTTCTAAACGTTCAGCACAAGGGGTTTTCACTGCAACATTTCACTCTATTTCAGCCGGGTCAGACGAGGTAAAGAGGCATTCTGAGTTTAATATATCAGAAGTGCACTTTCACAAACACTGTAACGTGTCTGCCTGACTCTAGCTGTCTGCACTGTACGTTAAGAGATGACTTTCAGTTCAACTGAGGTGATTATGCACAACAGTCTATATGGAGTGAGTAAGTGAGTATGTAGGTGCTGAGAGCAAAGTCTAGGGTGCAATGCTGGTCTCGCAATATGAGTAATGGTGATAGGCAGCAGTGCAAACGGTTTCTTTGTGCAGCTATTTTTTCTGATGGGGTGATAATGGGGCAGTTTTGGAGAGGATGAAATGCTCTCGCTTGGGTCACTCTGTTCTCAGCTCAACTCCATACAAGTGGAAGAAATAGAAATGGGATAAAGCATCAAGGAGACTTTGGGGCTGGAAAGATTGGAAATTGGATTGTAAGGGGGTGCAGGATGTAATTTCAAGAAATATTCCCCCCGGTTTTTCAGAATGTGAAAGAGGAAGATAAAAGAGTGAGAGAGAATGAGAGAGGAGCAGGCTGTTGCTTCTGTCAGGGAAAAAGGGTTCAGAGTGACTTTGGCTTCAACTTCATCGGAAACACTGGGCCTCATCTTCATGTCACACTGACACTACCAGAATAGGTTCTCAGCTCAGTGTTCCTGCTCTTTTTACAGAGTGGAATTTATTTCAGCGTAGAAGAGGTTAATAAAGTTCCCACTCCTTCGTTGACACTTCCTTTTTGTTCTCTATAACACCCTCCCCAACTCCTTTCCATGTTAATTTCTGTCCGATGTTGACACAAGGTTATTTTAGTTTTGTATTTATAGACTATTATTTTTTTTTAATTTAGTTTTAGTAATGGTATTGTTATTTTATGTTTTGCTTTCATGAACACATATTTATTTATTTATTCTTTAGTTTCCATTTTGGAATTATAGTTAAGAATCCATTAAATAAAGGAAGCTTGGGTAGCACAGCGAGTATTGAAGCTGACTACCACCCCTGGAGGCGTGAGTTCGAATCCAGGGTGTGCTGAGTGACTCCAGCCAAGTCTCCTAAGCAACCAAATTGGCTCGGTTGCTAGGGAGGCTAGAGTCACATGGGGTAACCTCCTCGTGGTCACGATTAGTGGTTCTCGCTCTCAAGGAGGCGTGTGGTAAGATGTGCGTGTCATGCACAATGAGACACATGATAAAATGCGTGGATTGACGGTCTCAGAAGCGGAGGTGACTGAGACTTGTCCTCTGCCACCCGGATTGGAGGTAACCACGCCACCATGAGGACCTGCTAAGTAGTGGGAATTGGGCATTCTAAATTGCGAGAAAAGGGGATAAAATAAAAATGAAATAAAGAAATTTGAAATGATTTAGTTAAGGTGATCTAGAAGACAATCTTTTTATTTATTTTTTTCAGCTGTACACTTTTAGGATTTGTCTTTTCCTTTCTGGAAAAATGGTCTAAAATTTTTTATGACTCATTAAAAAAATTTGTCAAATCAAATGCTCTCTAGGATACTTACAGTATCTCAGTTTACGAAAATGTTTTGAAATCAATAGTTTCAGCATTAGTTTCAGAATACGATAGTAACCAGGGTTTGAAATTAGCACCCATCGCTATTGGCAGACCGATATATCGGTTTTACCGATTAATCGATGCAGTAGTTTCTTTTTTGGAAATGTAAGCGTAGCTCTAGCGGGAGACTCAAGCTGTACATCATCATGCCATTATCTAGTTAGCTGCAAGCCAGTCATATATCAGCCATTGCTTTAAAAGTCTGCTTACAATCTACCACTTTGCTGTTTCAGTGTGCCAACAAGGCAACCTCCACCTCCCCACCGCCACCAGTTGAGAATATATATTTTCAGTAGTCTTTTTGTGGTTTGACAGCTTAAATTAAACCTTCAAGGCTACATAAAAATTGCTCAATAAATGCTACCATTTCTAATCGTTCATTTTATGCAGTTACATCACTTGTTACATTTTTTTCTTTCTATAATGATTTTAAAAAGAATCGCTAAATCTTTTATCGCCCTTTTCCACCACCTTAGTTATTGTATCTGCAAAATCCACTATCGGTCAACCTACCAAATGTGGCTACTTTTTTCATCTTCTCATCAATGTGGCTGGCAACCTCTCTAAGACATATCGGAGTGAAATATGACAAGAGATACCACTAGACAAAGACGAGCGACATTGGGGCTAGATATATTGTCAAATATCTCATCATAATTCAGTACAGACTCAGATACAGTGCTTGAACAATAAGTTTCTCTTTTGTACTTGTCTACATTTTAGCCTCCATATGTACGTTAAAAAATTACCATTATGATAATAACTATATGGAATTATGTTATTTTTTTCTACAATAAAATATATAGAAAATCTAAATGTCTGGAAAAAAGTATACTTACATTATTGTTGAGAACATCAGTTCATTAAAAGGTCATTAATAAAGATCTATACCAGTTAAGTTAAATATCTACTTGGGAACATCAAATTAAAGTGTTACCTGAAAGGTAATGTTGAAGTCAGAAGTTTACATACACTTAGGTTGAAGACATTAAAACCACTTTGTTAACCACTCCACAGATTTAACATTAGCAACCTATAGTTTGGCAAGTCATTTAGGAAATTACTTTGTGCATGACATGAGTAATTTTTCCAACAATTGTTTCAATTTTAATTGATCATATTACAATTCCAGTGGGTCTGAAGTTTATATACAGTACATCCAGAAATGTACTTTATTAGGCATGTTAAGCCAGCAGAGAAGGCATTGCTGGCCCTGAGAATTCACCACTGGTCTAAATGGCCCTGGAGTAATCTCTTACTTTTTCAATCTTTTGTTGCTCCTCTTTTCTCCTGATTGTCGTTCTCACTGTTTTATCATTTTAGATTTACTATGGTGTCTAATTTTCTAATCTCCTCCCTGCTGTTTTTCTGCAGCATAATTCAGTGTGCTTTCATGAGACGCCACAATTCTTGGTTTCTTTTTATCCCTCTCTCTGTGTAAAGGATAAAATGATAACGAAACGTTCTGTGATAGTGAATGGGACACTGCTGGTCACATGACACTAAGTTTCCACTACTCGCCTGTAAACATCATGAATCTTTCAGAAAGAGTGAGCATGAGTTAGAGAGAGAGAGAGAGATAAGGACTACGGCCACTTTATCTTCATAGAGCATTTTAGCTCATAGACTGTGCGGCTCGTGTTGACAGATTAAATGGCCCAGACAATTTGTGACATTGGTTGTGTTCAGTCTGGGGATAAAATAGCTCAGATTCTCTTGTGATATTAAATATTGTTCAGACTATATGTAATGTAGCAAATAGCCTCCTGAAAGGTGTAGTAGGAATGCTGTTTTGCAAGCAGTGCCGTTTTCAAAAAGGTGGAATTGACATTTACCTCAAGATATTGAGCATAATCTCACCTGGAATAAGCTAGCAATTATAGAGCTATCTTTAATAAAATCACAACGGATGCACCATGTTCCCAAATAGTATTCTGGCAATTAAGTCACACTTACAAATCTATACATTTAAATTATATTTTACATAAAATACCCATGAATTGTTGTTGATCTGCGATCATCTTACTGGGTGACATGGTGCCTTTTGCAGGGTTTGTTTTTGTTTGAGTGTGTGCATGTGTGTTCACAATTAAGCGGCAAAAGGCCAGACAGGGTAAGAGGCTGTTGAGAGGAGGCACACAGACTATTGTGATAGAAATTTGGGGGTTTTTAAGAGGGAGGTCGTCTGATACGGAGGTCAATTTTCATGACCTTTGCTGGGGTATGCTCTGCCAACATTGTGTGTGTGCTTTATGACATTCAAGGTGTTCGTGTGTGTGTGGTGGGGGGGGGGGGGGGGGCAAGCTTGTGTGCGTGCATGCGCGTATTTCTGTATCAAAATAACCCTTAAATCTGGTTGCTTATTTATCTCTGCAAGGATTTGTTCATGGCCCAGTCACGTACTGTTTTAAAAAAAAGGCTGCATAATTAACTTTCAAACCTCCTCTTATAATCAGTTAGCATAGTGATTGAAGAATTCTTTGAGCAGGGAGGGGAAAATCATTGTTGCTCACTTCACAAACTCTGCACCCCACACACATCACTGCAATGTATCCACACGCAGAGTCAAACACAGGTCAGAAGTAGATAAAAATGACCATGCAAGGGTCAGTTAATGCACGCTAGCGTGCATAATGTTGAAGTCAGAAGTTTGCATACACTTAGGTTGAAGTCATTAAAACCAATTTGTTTACCACTCCACAGATTTAACATTAGCAACCTATAGTTTGGCTAGTCATTTAGGAAATTACTTTGTGCATGACAGGAGTAATTTTTCCAACAGTTGTTTACAGACAGATTTTTCACTTTTAATTGATCATATTACAATTCCAGTGGGTCTGAAGTTTATATACAGTGCATCCAGAAAGTATCTACAGCGCTTCACTTTTTCCACATTTTGTTATGCTACAGCCTTATTCCAAAATGGATTAAATTCATTATTTTCCTCAAAATACCCCATAATGACAACGTGCAAGAAGTTTGTTTGAAATTTTTGCCAATTAAAAAACAAACAAAAAAGAAACGAATTAAAATCACATGTACATAAGTATTCACAGCCTTTGCTCAATACTTTGTTGAAGCATCTTTGGCACCAATTACAGCCTCAAGTCTTTTTGAGTATGATGCTACAAGCTTGACACACCTATTTTTGGGCAGTTTCTCATATTCTCCTTTGCAAGACCTCTCAAGCTCCATCAGGTTGGATGGGGAGCGTCGGTGCACAGACATTTTCAGATCTCTCCAGAGATGTTCAAGTCTGGGCTCTGGCTGGTCCACTCAAGGACATTCACAGAGTTGTCCCGTAGCTACTCCTTTGTTATCTTGGCTGTGTGCTTAGGGTCGTTTTCCTGTTGGAAGATGAACCTTCGCACCAGTCTGAGGTTCAGAGCGCTCTGGAGCAGGTTTTCTTCAAGGATGTCTCTGTACATTGCTACATTCATCTCTCCCTCAATCCTGACTAGTTCCTAAAAAACATCCCCACAGCATGATGCTGCCACCACCATGCTTCACTGTAGGGATGGTATTGGCCAGGTGATGAGCGGTGCCTGGTTTTCTCCAGACATGATGCTTGCCATTCAGGCCAAAGAGTTCAATCATTGTTTCATCAGACCAGATAATTTTGTTTCTCATGGTCTGAGAGTCCTTCAGGTGCCTTTTACTGAGGAGTGGCTTCTGTCTGGCCACTCTACCATACAGGCCTGATAGGTGGAGTGCTGCAGAGATGGTTGTTCTTCTGGAAGGTTCTCCTCTCTCCACAGAGAAACGCTGGAGCTCTGTCAGAGTGAACATTGAGTTCTTGGTCACCTTCTTCCCTTATTGCTCAGTTTGGCCAGGCGGCCAGCTCTAGGAAGAGTCCTGGGACTTCCAAAGTTCTTCCATTTACGTATGATGGAGGCCACTGTGCTCATTGGGACCTTCAATGCTGCAGAAATGTTTCTGTACCCTTCCCCAGATCTGTGCCTCGATACAATCCTATCTCGGAGGAACAGACATTTCCTTGGACTTCATGGCTTGGTTTGTGCTCTGGCATGCACTGTTAACTGTGGGACCTTATATAGACAGTTGTTTGCCTTTCCAAATCATGTCCAATCAACTGAATTTACCACAGGTGGACTCCAATCAAGTTGTAGAAACATCTCAAGGATTATCAGTGGAAACAGGATGCACCGGAGCTCAATCTTGAGTGTCATGGCAAAGGCTGTGAATACTTATGTACATGTGATTTAAAAAAAAAAATTTTTTTTTTATAAATTTGCAAATATTTCAAACAAACTTCTTTCATGTTGTCATAATGGGGTATTTTTTGTAGAATTTTGAGGAAAATAATGAATGTAATACATTTTGGAATAAGGCTAACACAACAAAATGTGGAAAAAGTGAAGCACTGTGAATACTTTCTGGATACACTGCATACTAATTTAACTGTGCCTTTAAGCAGCTTGGACAATTCCAGAAAATGTTGTCAAGCTTTTAGACAATTAGCTTCTGATAGTAGGTGTACTGAATTGGAGGTGTAGCTGTGGATATATTTTAAGGCCTACTTTCTAACTAACTCTATGCTTGACATCATGGGAAAATCCAAAGAAATCAGCCAAGACCTCAGAAAAAAAAACATTTAGAACTCCACAAATCTGTTTCATCCTTGGAAGCAAGTATAAACACCACAGGACCATGCAGCCATCATAGCGCTCAGGAAGGAGATGCATTCGGTCTCCTAGAGATGACTGTAGTTGGTGTGAAAAGTGAGAATCAATCCCAGAACAACATCAAAGGAACTTGTGAAGATGCTGGAGGAAATAGGTAGACAAGTATCTATATCCACGGTAAAACAAGTCCTATATTGACTCAGCAAGGAAGAAACCACTGTTCCATAACTGTCATAAAAAAGCCAGACTACAGTTTGCAAGTGTACATGGGGACAAAGATCTTACTTTTCAGAGAAATGTCCTCTGGTCTAATGAAAAAAAAAAACTGTTTGGCCATAATGACCATTGTTATGTTTGGAGGAAAAAAGGTGAGCCTTTCAAGCTGAAGAACACTATCCCAACCGTGAATCGGTGGCAGCATCATGTCATGGGTGTGCTTCAAAAAATAGATGCCATCATGAGGAAGGAAAATCATGTGGATATATTGAAGCAACATCTCAAGACATCAGCCAGGAAGTTATAGCTCGGTCGCAAATGGGTCTTCCAAATGGACAATGACCACAAGCATATTTAAATTTGTGGCAAAATGGCTAAAGGACAAAAAAGTCAAGGTATTGGATATGCCAGCACAAAGCCCTGGCCTCAATCCAATAGAGATCCGTAGGCAGAACTGAAAAAGCATGTGTGAGTAAGGAGGCCTGCAAACCTGACTCAGTTATACCAGTTCTACCTGTCTGGAAGAATGGGCCAAAATTCCAGCAACTTATTGTGAGAAGCTTGTTGAAGGTTTCAAAGAAATTGGCAATGTGTCCAAATGCTAACAAAGTGTATGTAAACTTCTGACACACTGGGAATGTGATGAAAGAAATAAAAGCTGAAATAAATAATTCTCTATACTATTATTCTGACATTTCACATTCTACAAATAAAGTAGTGATCCTAACTGACCTAAGACAGGGAATGTTTTCTATGATTAAATGTCAGGAATTGTGAATAACTGAGCTTAAATGTATTTGGTTAAGGTGTGTGTAATCTTCTGACTTCAGCTGTATCTCCATTTAACTGCAAAACAGGCCTGTCTGCTTTCATTTTTATTAAGCTATATTTTTTTTATGAATGACTATATCTAGAAATTTTGACTCAAACCAAAGATCACAAATATTGATACTGTTATAAGGTTAAAAGCATGAATGGATGCTTTTAAATATCATGCATGCCCTAGTTCTTTCTTTGTGAATTCCTTCAATATCATTGGCCATTAAATACCATTCCCTTGTGGCAGATGTTCAGAATGCTAATCCAAATGCGCAAACACACACGTGTTTGAGGGGCGTGTCTGCGGCTTACCCCGTATGCCACCGAACCTTTATCCCTCCACTCTAGAACAATGCTCTCAAAGTTTGACCTTTCTCTGTGACTGGTTGCCTTGCCAACACCCACTGTAGCAGATGCTGAAAAGTCACCCAGACTCTCAGACCCTTTGACCCTCGAATTGCATCTCTCATTGGGTTTTCCGACCGATAGAGGTAAACGGATTGAGCCATGGACATTTTCTTTAATATTATCATCATCCTTAAGCACTATCTTTGTAGCTTGGTGCATTTGATTTAATTCAGGGGTCTTAAATGGTTATTGCATTTGAAAATCTAAGAACTAACCCTATTAAACAGGCCAGCAGAAATGGCTCGACTTTGTGGTTTTTGTAGGCAACTTTCCAGAACAGGCATTAGTGGACATCATGCTATAACACATCAATAATGCATCAATAATGGGTGCACTGAGTTCATCTGCTGTTTCCTTATGGATGACAATGTTGGTCTGTGGGGTTGTGGTGCAGATACAGAGAGCTGGTGTACACCATCCTCACCGACAGGAAGAAGGTGTCCGCAGAGGAGCAGTGCCGCCACATTCTGCAGCATTGCAAACTCCAGGGCTGGCAGGTGAGTTGCCAAATACATCTAAAAGCTTTAGGGAAATGTCCATGAGGGCTCTGTTCCAAAAAAATAGTGAGCTGGTAGCTTCCTACCCCAAACGGAACATCATAAATGGCATATTTGGAAGATTCTACATAGCCAGACAACTCATTTGTCATACTAATTTCAATAGAGTTTGAAAATAACAATGGAGTTAGCTTAGCTTGTTGCTAAGCTAATGATGCATTGCTTGTGCATAATAATACACAGCACTCACAAATATTGAGTAAAATGTTCAGGGGAGAATTCACTAAACAGTTGCGTCACTTTTGCTGTTTTAATTTAGCATTAAAACCTCTTATTTGACTTATTTACTAACCACCCCGCAAACTAGTTTAAGCTGATGCAAAACTTGTACTGCATTTTGAGTCATTAAATTCATTCGTTGTCATTCCATTCCATGCAAACACACCTTTCTATGTAAAGTAGGCTTATTGAAGATTGCACCTGATGCAATTTATATAGTGCTAATACCGCCAGATTAATGCAGGCAGTAATTCTTTTTTTTTTTTTTAAATCAATTATATCTACCGTAATTCATGAAAAATTATTGAGATCAAAGTACGCCGTAATCTGGCATACATCCAGATGTGCGGTGTATTCCTGCACACTTTTAGCATGTTAAAGCGATGATTCAGGTGTCATTTTGTGTTTAAAGTCAATAACTGTAATCAACACTTCAGTATTGAGTGAATTATAAGTATATTTAAAATCAACATTCACCTCGTCACTGAGTTGCGAGATGCTGTCTACATCAGCAGCTCACTACTGTAGGTTTTGTAAATTATATGTTTTGACTCGCCTTTTCCTCTTCCTCTTTCTCACATGTACAGATGGGAAACAGTAAGGTGTTCTTGCGATACTGGCAGGCTGACCACCTCAATGACCGCTGCCATCAACTGCACAGGAAGATCATTATCTGTCAGAAAGGTAAAGTGACCGCTACAGAGTAATGTATATGGTTATGTGATCAGTGGACATGTATTTTTTCTTCACCAATGCATGTGTGTGTGATTCAGTGGTACGCGGCTGGTTGGCCAGACAGCATGCATGGTATAGACTTGCATCTCGGCAGCAGGAGCATTGCAGCGTTCAGCGCTTCCTGCAAGAGGTGGAGGACTTGGGTATGCACGCATACGACAGCCTGGTCATCCAGAATGCAGCCGATATCGCGCGGGAGAATGACCGCCTCCGGGGTCACATTAACGCTCCACCGTTGGGTGAGCGGCCTGAACCTGTGGGCAAAGAGGAGGACTCGCCCAAGAGGTGAAACTCATAAAGATTCAGGACTGTTGACTGTTGTATGAATCACAGACACACTGTGTTATTTGTGCATTATGAGGTCCCAAAACAAGGAATGAGGTCTGTCAGGGTTTGGGGGGGTGGGAGTCTGATTGGGCGGGTGCACAGAAAATATATTAAAAAAAGAGTGCATTTAGCACAAAATGGACACTGAAATTAGGCAGCGCCTAGATATAAAACTTCATCACTCTGTTTAAAATGAGCTCCCTACGTTGCAAATAGCATGATGTTTGGCATTTGACATGTAGATAGTTCTTTTAAATTATAGCGTGAGTGATCGAGCGATCAAACAGTGGCATAGCATTACATTGGCGATAAGTTTTACAATAATTTGTTTTGCTTGGAAAAATAATTTGCTGCTTTGCGAATTAAAAACAATGGCATCATAGCGTATGTGCCGTGACAAGATGTGACATAGACTACACACACTGCAAAAAAAATAATACATATACAGTATATACACACATAATTAATATATATTGTCTTTTTCCAATAAAAGTAACCAAACAAGATACATAAAAGCAAAAATGCATGTTTATGCTTAAAACGAGTGCATCACTAGTTTTTACTTTTTTATTTATTAAGGTGACATTATAAGTTGCTGTCAACATTTGTTTTATTATATCTGAGTTTTATATATAAATACATAAAAGCAGAAATTACTTTCAAAAGTGTACGTGTTGACAGATCCACTCATTTAATTGCTGGATTCAGTTCCGGAGGTCCCAGATCCATATCCTGCTTGTCCCAGCATAAACCTAATCCTTCATCTGAGGTTTCCAGACAGCTATGTATAATTTAGCTATATGTGGGGTAATAAGGTTTATACTGTAAGTTGGCTTGCCTGTCCCTATTGTTTAATTGGTTTTGAAATTAAATGAATAGCAAGATAATAATTAAATTCAGATAGTCTCCTTAGAGGACCTCTAACAAGAAATCTTGTTTTGTCTGCAGAAATTCAATCAAATAGGTCTGTACAGATCTGTCTGCAGTACAGAGACTTCCAATTGAACGATTGTATTACACACTCTAACAGTCCAAATTACACTGCCTGGGCAAAAAAAAAGTTGCATACTCTAATATTTAGTTGGACCACCTTTAGCTTTGATTATGTTGCGGGTTCGTCGTGGCATTGTTTCAACAACCTTATGCAACTTCACAACATTAATTTCCATCAAGTGTTGCATTAATATTTGGCCGAGATCTTGTATTGATGATGGGAGAGTTGAAACTCTCTGTAAAGTCTTCTCCAGCACATCCCAAAGACTTTCAATGGGGTTAATGTCAGAACTCTGTGGTGGCCAATTCATGTGTGAAAATGATTCCTCATGCTCCCTGAAACACTCTTTTACAATATGAGCTTGATTAATTTTTGGCATTGTCATCCTGGAATATGCCCATGCCATCAGGGAAGAAAAAAATCCATTGATGGGTTAACATGATCATTTAGTACATTCAGGTAGTCAGCTGACTACATTTTATTGTCCAAATCCTGACCAATTGATGCAGCCCCATATCATAACACTGCCTCCAGTGGCTTGTACAGTGGGTTCTATGGATGATGGCTGCATCGCTTCATGCACTTTCCCTTCTTACCCTGACGCACCCATATACTTTGGAATAGGGTAAATCTGGACTCATCAGACCACATAACCTTTTTCCAAATTGAAGTTGTTTTTTTCTTTCAGAGTAGCTTCACTAACAAGTGGCTTTCTTGTGGCCACACAGCTGTTTAGTCCCAGTCATATAAGATCTCGTCACATTGTGCGTGTGGAAATGTTCTTTCACTATTAAACATAGCCGTGAGTTCTACTGTCAACTTTTTTATGATGTGACTTCACCAAGAATTTGAATGATCTCCGATCACAATCATTTAAAATTGTTTTATGACCACATTTCTTCCACAAAGATGATGGTTCACCACTATACTTCCAGGTTTTAATAATGCGTTGGACAGTTCTTAACCCAATTCCAATGATTTCAGCAATCATTTTTCTTTACTTGATGCAGGCCAAGTATTTGCCCCTTCTGAAACACAGTAACATCTTTTCCACGACCATGGGATATGTCTTCAGACATGGTTGTTTAAGAAAGCAAAGCTACACACTGCATCAGTTAGGGTTTAAAGAGTTGTATCAAGCTGAAACATATTAATCATTGCAGTAATGATCCAATCATAGTCTCTTAAGTATCTGCTTATTTAAATCCAAACGGCGGCTTTTTTTTTTTTTTTTTTTTGGCCAGGCAGTGTTTATTGCATTGGCTGATTATATTAGATACTCCAAAATGTGCCTTTCCCAAATAGGTTCAAGGAAGCTATAAAAATCATATCTGGATTTATTAGTTCTCCTTGTTCTTTTCCGTGAAATCTAATAAGAACAGAACGAGTCTTGGTGTGCCACTGATGTCAGAAGCACTTTGTTTGATGTTGTTAGTGTTGTGGGGACTTGGCAAGAAAGGAACACTGATCATTAGAGTGGCACATACCATCTGCACTAAGCAGATACTAAAGAAGGCACAACTCTTGTGAATAAGTAGATATCTTCCGTATTGCAAATTCAATTAAAATCAATGTTTTAATCCAATAAGATCATGTAATGCAAGACCTATTCAACTATCCAAATACATAGGACTTAAAGATATATTCCATAAACATACAATAAGTTGCATTTAGGTGGTGCTTGACATTATCAGGGTCTCAAGATCAAACATACGACCATCTGCTCTTATGCAGGGAGTGGCTTGTTCTTTAAGACATGCACACACATTCTCCACAAACATTCAGTTCTTTTAGCATCACTAATGGGGGGTGGGTGAATAATGGGGGTTTCATAGACAATCTAGATGTGTCAATCAGTGAATGAAGAGGAGTGCCATGCTGCTAATCAGAGAGAGACAAGACCCTCCCCCACTCTGGGTTGGTGAAATCTTCTTAGGTGTTAAGCCTCTGTAACCCCTTACCATCACCCCATGTTCCCCAAATACCATCCACCCCAACACACTCGCCAATGCTTCTCCTGTGAGAATAACAGATGGTAGGCTCAGATTAAAGGGGAAATATCAAAGAAGAGTGTGCATGTCACATTAGAGTATTACAGGAAGCTGCTTAGACTTAAACAATCAAAAATGTAAATAATATTTTCCAGCTTTAGTCCTATGTATTATCCTGTTAAGATTCATAATGCAATGCTAATTATGTGTTGCACATTTTCTGGTATCGAAAAAATATATATTGTGCGCTTACACTTGGCAGAATCTTTGAAGGAATTGTTGACTCAAAATTTACAATTCTGCCATTATATACTCACACTCATGACATGTTTGCTTTTTCTGTGAAACACAAGTTACATTTGTATATGTTATATTTTCATCGCTGTTTTCATGCAACAGAAGTTTATAGTGATCATGTCAAGCTCCAAAACAAAATACAAAAACACCACTGAAGCAACTTAAAAGTAGTACATATGACTTGTTCATTACATGGTCTGCACTTATATAGTGCTTTTTTCTAACCTCAGAGGTTACCAAAGTGCTTTACACTGTGTTCCAATCACCCATTCACACGCACACTCATACACCAATGGTGGCATGCAAGGCACTAACCTACCATTGGGAGCAACTTGGTGTTCAGTGTCTTGCCCAAGGACACTTCGGCATGTGGAGTCGTGTGGGCCAGGATTCGAACCACCAACCCTGCGATTAGCAGCCGACCCGCTTAATCTTGATGTGAACTATGGCGACGGGTAGATTATCAGAGAATTACAAATAAACTTTTGGTCTGTTCTTTACACAAAGCAATCATATGAATTCATAAGAATCATATTGGCTACGTTTAAAGTTTTTTTTTTTTTGTATCCTTCCTAGAGCTTGGTAGATGTAATCACTACTATAAACTTATAAGAGCTGCAAGAAGATTCTTCAGAAAAAAATACAGCTACTTGTGTTCCACAAAAAATAATTTATTGAATTATCCCTTTAATAGTTCAAGCACACTACAAAGCAAGTTTATCTATATTTTTTTTTTATCATTATTAGGGAAACACCCATTCCATTTAGTGTAGTGCAATGAAATCTTGGCCCAGACATGGGCAGACAGCTTGACATTAGTGTATTGATTTTATGAAGGTTGATGCTGATCCTCTCACGCTGCTTAGCACCTTCCTACCAGTCATACATTCAGACAGGACATGTGTTTGCTTCAAGTGTAATGGTTAGAGAATGATTGAAAGAATTAATGGATGAGTGAATGAATGAATAATGATTTGCTTGAGTGGGCAAGGGAAAAACACTACTTGCAATCTTCTGCCAAAAGCAATTTCAATATTAGAATTTGCTGAATTATTTATTAGTGTGTCATTTTGTGTAGGATTGTTGAAAAGAGTGGAAGGGTTAACGAAGTGGCAGGCCGTGGGGGGAACAGACCAATCCGGCATTTCCGCTCTAGTTCTGTACCTCTCCCCCTGGTAATGGACAGTTTGGTACATTCCAGCATTGGGACATCAATCAAAGCTGCCCTTCAGCCCACGCCACACTCCAATGAGGAGAGTAGTGGGGGAAGCCTCTCCTCCCCACGAAAACAACCTCCTCCCAAACCCAAACGAGACCCCAATACTCGCCTGAGCGCATCGTATGAGGCAGTAAGTGCTGGGCTGAGTGTCGCAACCAAGGAGAGCCCTGCTGAGGGTCAGGCCTCTCCTTCTGGAAGTCCACCTAAAACCCAGCTCTCACCTTCTGATCGTATGTATAAATATCAGTTCAGTCACATAAATGCCTCTAAATGCCTAAAAAATACACTTCATTGACCAAAAGTAGGTGGACACCCCCTTATATTTACGCAATAATCATGCATATAGTGGGTGCACCCTTGGGTGTGAAGTGAGGTCCATAAAACATTGTTTACTGAGTCTGATTTGGATTGTGGCTGATTGCACAACATCTCTACCTGACCTCACTGATGCTTGTGTCTGAATGAGAACAAATGCTTGCAGCCATGTTCCAACAATTGGAAAGCCTTCTCAGAATAGTTATAACTGCAAATTGATGAACCGACCATGTAAATGCCAATGGTAGATTTTGGGTGTCCACATACTTTTATACATGCAGTAAATATTTTATATTCAGCATGGAAATGTCTTAATCTATTTCAATTTTGCAATGAAAATTGAACCTAGTTCTCTTGTAAATAGCTTTGTCCTTTGCTTCCCAACCCATCCATCATCCTGTACAACTACACCTCTAGCGCTCTCCAAGCCACGCCCTCACAGTGATGACTACAGTACTATGAAGAAAATCCCACCCCCTAAGCCCAAACGCAGCCCTAATACCAAACTGACTGGCTCCTATGAGGAGATCTCTGTACCGTCCCCTGTGCGTCCCACAGACATGAAGCTGGTCAGCCTGGCACGAGGGGGCCACTGCTTGGGCCTCATCCAGCGAGCAGCATCTGCAGATGGCCCCCACTCTTCTGTGCTAAGCCTCTACCCCTGCCAGGATGAGGAGGATGTGTATATCGAAATGATTGGGGCCTCACGAGCCCTCAGCCTGGCTGACTCTCACAGCCCTGACCTGGGCGAGGCAGTATATGAGGAAATGAAATACTTCCTACCTGACGAGGTGGGCTCAGCTCCAGTCACCAAGCCTGAAGCTACTAATCCAACTCCCCTACCTGCCCCAGTGCTGGCTTATGAACTCAAGAGGCCTGTGACCCTGACAGGCAAGCAGCAGATCAAGGATGGGAAAGCATGCGACATTCCTGCTCCTTTCCCCAACCTCCTTCCACACCGCCCCCCTCTTTTGGTCTTCCCCCCTTCCCCCGTAACCTGCTCACCTGCCTCAGACGAGTCCCCACTCACCCCTCTGGAGGTTAAGAAGCTGCCGGTGTTTGAAACCAACCTGAACTACAGCAGCCAGGATGGAGGTAGTCCACTGTCACCCCAGTATGCCCGCCAAAGGGCCGACTCCTCCCCTAGTCTGTCCGTCTTAATGCCAGACAAGTCCACTCCGCCCTTGACTCCTCCACCCCCTCCACCCCCTCTGGCAGCACTTCCACCTCCCTACCGCCCCCCTTCTCACTTCCCCTTTCCCCCTGAGCCAAACTTCCTGGCCCTGACCCGTGTAGCATCTGTGGCTACCACCGATTCCCCCAAAGTCTCTCATAAAACGGGCCACGGTCTGGCAGAGACACCCCCAAGTAGTGCTAAGCCTCCCTACTCCCCGGTGAAATCCTCGCGGCCAGAACCGCGCAGAGCTCACTCCTGTTCCTCTTCTCCTCTGCTGTTTAACCCCGCTAATGTGCGAGCCCTCACCAGCCCCCTAGACGAGCTCAACACACTATTCAGCTCAGGGCGCAACCTACTTCGCAAGTCCACCACGGGAAGAAAAATAAGAGACAGCGGTAAGTTTTTCTTTGTGTATGGTACAAGCATTTTAAAGGTGCAGTTTGCGGCATTAGTGGCACAAAATGAAATGGCAAAAACAGGTTTTAAAAAGGTTTCAAACACTCATTTTGTCTCCCATTGTTCATAAAACATGTAGTGCCACCAAAGCTGGCCAATGTCTGTCAGGCCACTCAGACAAACTATTTTGAAAGCACCACAGAGCCACAGCGTTTATACCTTTCAGAGAAATCAACATACTAATGGCTTACTGAAAGTTGTCTGCATGTTAAACAGAGATAGGAGAAAGTATTTTCAGATAACAAAAATTACAAACACAATTTCTAAGCGGTTGCATTACATCCACCAGCCACTTGAATTAAATTTTAACCTATTTTTCCTGAATTACAGTCTTTATAGCCCATCAAAGGAGTTTGCGCTCACCAGCACACATGGTCATGCTTAATTTGCTACAGGAGGATGAAAATAATCTAGCCAAATTATATAAACTTTCCCAGCAATCTTTTGGTTAAATGTCATTTCATATATGTGGTTGCTGAAAGGCACATCCTGTTTAATATTTAGTACATGTTTTTTCTTGTCTCATCCAGTGCCAGTCTTTGTGTTTGTCAAAAATGGTGAGGTCAGGCTTTTATGGTAAACAGACATTTACCATAAAAGCCACCGCAATCTCTCAGAAACCCATTGCGCTGATTTTTTTTAATGTAAGATTGAGGTTTAGGCCAGGCTGTATGTGCTGCATATGCTCTGGATCTGTTTTGTTACTACACCACAGCAGCCTTATCCAACAACTGCCCTTAAAAGAAGAAATAACCCATTAATGGAAATTCTGTCATAATTTACTCACTCTTATGCCACTCCAAACCTTAATGACATTCTTTCTTTCATGGAACACAAAAAGGGAAAATTTTGAAGAATTGTTCTAGTCGCTTTTTTCATCCGCTTTATTCTTAAAGCCTCATGCTGCCTTCATGTGCTTTCAGAATTATCCTACTTCCCACTTCTGAAGTGGAGTCCGTTGTGTTCAAGTTTTTTGTTATTGGAAAGAACAGGAAACATGTAGGACGCCAAGGTTATTTTTGTATATTTTATGGGGAACTCGTATTTTGACACCACAATACATTTTCTCTGTCAGGTTGCTGACGATGATGGAATTTTGGACAAATACATACTCTTTTCTCTGTGTAAACATGAACAATATGCATCAAATGGTTGCTGACATGCATAAATATATATGACCGAAACAGAAAACACTAACAATTAGCTTTATTTAGAAAAATGAATGAAACCCATCATTCATCACAAAAAACGTTCTCTCCTCTGCCATGTTGAAAGTTTACATTTCCTCCCAACTGTGCAACTTGGGTATTATCTCAGAGTTTGAGATAATACCCCGTATTTACAAATATTCCAATAGCACACAAAGGCAGCATCAGTTTATTTATATATATTTATTTATGATATACCATATTTTCCATCACACCTGAATATGTTAATTCAAGTCAAGTCATTTTTATTTGAAAAGCACTTTTCACAACACATATCGTTTCAAAGCAGCATTACAGGAAATCGGTTGATGGTTAATGGAGAAAAATAATATTGGAAAAAACCAGGCTCACTGTAGGGGCCAGTTACCCTCTGGCTAAACAACATGAATATAATGCCAATATTAGTTATTTGTGTGCAGTGCAAGTCATGTTTTAAAATGTGTAAATTAAGTAAGTGTTAACGTACAGTGTTTAAAAAAATTTAATCTGTCCGAGTCCCGACTCCCCTTCAGCTGCTCAAAAGTCAGACGCGCTCCTTTATGAAGATTAAATTACCTCAGAGAATACAGATCTGTATGCTTTGTAACTCTATGCTGTATACAAATAAATAGCTTTTAGTCTGTGAGTAAAACAGTATGGCTTATGTATTCTATTCATTCATTAATGTTAGAGAATATTTATCTGTGGATATTTCCACCCTCTATGCTGTGCATTAATTATCCAGTTCACTGACTGAATGTTTTACTATGAGTGAGATGATACATCGAATTTATTAGAAAATTATTATTATTATTAATAATTATAATATTATTGTTGGTACCAGACAAGCTGGTTTGAGTATTTCTTTAACTGCTGATCTCCTTGGATTTTCACACACAACAGTCTCTAGAATTTACTCTGAATGGTGCCAAAAACATCCTGTGAGCGACAGTACTGCAGACAGAAATACCTTGTTGATGAGAGAGGACAACAGAAAATGGCCAGACTGGTTCGAACTGACAAAGTCTACGGTAATTCAGATAACCATGTGGTGAGAAGAATATCATCTCTGAATGCTATTCTGAGATGCAGGTTGGCGCTGTTTTGGTGGCACGAGGGGGACCTACACAATTAAATCACTAATGTAATTGTATTATTTGAGGAAATACAGCACAAAACAGATTTTAATTTAACAGAATTGCAAAAATAGTCACTTCAAGCTGGTTTCCTGAACACTTCTTCTGTTTTCTATTGGTCACGACATTGGTTGAGCCTGAAGTTGGCATGTCAGGGCGCCAAAACAAACAGTGTTATTGAAATTAATTTCTTAAAATGTTTGTTACATTTCCATTTAGACTTAGGTAGTCTTAAAATGTTTTTTTTTTTAGCTTCATGAAACCTGCAGAAACCTATCTCTCTCTCTCTCTCTCTCTCTCTCTCGTTTATGTGGGGAAAAGACAGGGCATTAGCTCCAGTCACATAAATATTACATGGACAAGAAATTATGTACCCATGAAATATAAATATCAAAGTGTCCAGGTCTGCTGACGATTGTTAATCATTGAGGTGTGTGTGTGTGTGTGTGTGTGTGTGTGTGTGTGTGTGTGTGTGTGTGTACGAGGACATTTTTTAAGTTACAAACTGGTAATTACAAGGGTATTATGCTATAAATGTTGTTCATGAGGACATTTCTAGTGTCCCCATAATTCAAATCACGTTTTTGAAAATGTAAAAATGCAGAAAGTTTTTTGTGAGGGTTAGGTTTCGGGGTAGGGTTTAGGGCATAGAATCTAAAGTTCATACAGTATAAAAATCATTATGTCTAAGGGGAGTCCTCATGAGGATAGCTGCACCAATGTGTGTGTGTGTGTGTGTGTGTGTGTGTGTGTGCTTGCCCCTACAGTCTGTTAAGGCTAAATGGGGGATCTTTGTCTTTGTTATCTTTGTGTGTGTGTGTGTGTGTGTGTGTATCTGTGTGTGTGTGTGTGTGTGTGTGTGTGTCTGTGTGTGTGTGATGATGTGCACTGTGACTCCCCGGATTACTGTGCATGTGTGAGTGAGTGAGTGAGGGAGTGAGTAATAAAACAAACAAACCCATCATAACGTTTGTGCAAGTGGCATGCTTGAGGAATATTTAGGAATATTTTTCTCAAACACAACAATTTATCACACAGCATTATACTGTTATCACCTCAAAAACCCAAGATTTTTGGGCATAATGATTCGGACAAAAAATATTATTGCGATTATTTTGACAATTATTGTGATTTTAATTTGAACTGCAGCATGATTTTAAAAAAAAAGAAAAAGGAATTTATTCCTTTTGACCAGAATTAAGTTATAGGCAATCATGCTCTACTGCCAATAAAAATACTGTTTTACAAAAAAAAGAAAAAATAACAATTGCATATAAACATAAAGGGAAACTAGATACACATCACATTCACATTGTATCTGGTACTTGCTTTTGGTAACATGTTGAGAGTGTTTCAGTCCACTTTTCATCATCATTTATTTGAAACCCAATAATAAGTTATTAGTAGGTATGAAATTATTATTATTTAAATTTTTCACCCGTATTCTCCCCAATTTGGAATGCCCAATTCCCAATTGCGCTCCAAGTCCTCGTGGTGGCGTAGTGACTCCCCTCAATCCGGGTGGTGGAGGATGAATCTCAGTTGCCTCCACGTCTGAGACCGTCAGTCCGTTCATCTTATCACGTGGCTTGTTGAGCGCGTCACCATGGAGAGCGTGTGGAGGCCTGACGCTATTCTCCACGGAATCCACTCACAACTCTCCACACGCCCCACCGAGAATGAGAACCACATAATAGCGACCATGAGGAGGTTACCCCATGTGACTCTACCCTCCCTAGCAGCCGGGCCAATTTGGTTGCTTAGGAGACTTGGCTGCAGTCACTCAGCACGCCCTCCAGGGGTGGTAGTCAGCGTCTTTACTCATTGAGCTACTCAGGCCTGCAGTTATGACATTTTTGAGGAAATATTTTTTTTTCTATAATAATTTGTATTATTAATATTATTATTATTATTACACAATAGCATCAAATTTCTCTAATAATTTCTTAACTTGCATGTGGCATTGCTGTACAGTCCATAAACCCTCAAGCTTTTATTTTGGTGGAAAACTGAAGGGAGACTTTCTGTGTGTAGTTGAGTTGACTGGCCTTGTAATGTGGTGAAATTCTCTCATCCACTCTCCTGTTATGAAAAACCCAGTGCCATGGGTTTACTTTTGATTTGGATAGTAACCTTTAGTCTCCAAGAATATTTAGAATTTTGCAAATGTGCAATTAGTGAATCTAGAGCACTGTAAATATAACACCCTCTCACGTTAGCAGACCATATCAAACTCGAGCACATCTGCCAACTCTAAACAGGGAATTTGTTTGTATTAAGCACAGAACCGCTCTGAAAACACTATCATGAGCCTCACGCATGCTTTGAGGATATGTGAGACACTACAGAGAACAGAGCTGCACACATACAGTAAAAAAAGTAAGCAATTGGAATTTTGTGGATTTAGTCCATGTCTGTTAGCTTTGAGGTCATGTATGTTCTAGCGTACTACTAAAAGTTGACTAAATTTACAGATATACACATTTCAAATGTAAAATATTTATCTTCTGGGAAAGTGGACCAAAATATTGATGACAATTGTTTTTCCATTCAAATGTTTTCTAGAGTGTTCTATCTTGGATTTTTTTTTTTACCGGTTACTAATTAGAAAGTTTTAGAATTTAGAAAAAATATAAAAGGAAAGAAAAGTTATGATATAAAAATGAAGAAATATGTACAATTCTAGCTATTTTTAAGTCATAAATCGAATGTAAGCAAGATTCTACCCATAAAAGGTCAGATTCCCTTGCTACATTGAAGCACATCAACCATAAACCCATCGAATATTGTCTTTCAAATATTGTCAAATCATCCTGGAGAACATGAATCATTAGGGTTTGCACAGACTTGTGGAGTCAGAATTCTAAAATTCATGTAAATGATTCAATTCTACATATCCCTCAGATTGGTATGCAGATCATTTGTGAGATAAAAAAAGAAAACGAAAATGTAATGAGAAAAATTTAAAACGGAAGCATTTTTATTAGTAGTCTTAGACTAAGACCCCACTGTACAGTACCTTGAAAGAATGAAATCAGAATGAAATATTTCTAAACATTAACCTGTTTGCAAATAAATGCTTAGAAACACAGAATCAAAATAGCAGATGTTTAGTGTAATGGAATGTGACGGGTTTCCGCGTGTGAATGCATAAAATACAATCACTAGGGGTCCCAGACACAAAGCTGCCGTTAATGAATCCATGATAACCACTGATGCTGCTGTTGTAACAGTCAGATGCCATGACACAAGTGAGAGTGTGCTGTAATGGAAACAAGGCTTCTAATAGTGCTTTAAAAGGACCGGCTGACCCCTGTGCTATATCCATCTCTGTGGTGGTCAGATGCAAGCAGACCTACATGCCGTGAGGCTTAAATATCCTCCCCTTGTGCTTCTGCTCTCTCTCCAAATAACGTCATCACAAGACCTCATCAGTCCCACAATGCTTGGCCGGGGCAGCTGCAGAGGCCCCAGCAGAAATATTAGTGACACAAGGTGGCAGGTGTAAACTTACATGACACGTCGACACCCTTATTTCTCATAAACCTGGAACGCATATTCCAAAGGTCACGGTTAGGCCTCCATTCAGCTCTGGACCTTACACGGTGCTTCTTAAAAGGTTCATCAAGTGTGTATTTTTTTGTTTTTCAATGTTAAAGTACTTTTTCCTGTCCCAGCTGAAGATACAGTGACAACTATAAGTAATATATCTGTTTGTTGGTCAATGGCTGCCAAAGGTAGTGTTTGCGAGATTCTTTTTGCAATTCCATTTGGTGCCACTAGAAGGACATAAATTAGACACTTGGCCTTTAAATGAATACATTTATTTACTGACTGTTTGTCTTCTTTTTTGCGATAGGACTGTCAAATTCCAACATAAACCTACCAGGTCGAGAGGATCAAGACCCCACCTCCCCATCGCCACAGTTACAGGACAAAAATGCCAACAACCACACTGCTCCCAACTCTTCAAATACCACCTCTGTTGAGAATGGCAACCAGATCTCCAATGGTAATAGCACAAGATGTTAGTGTTAGTGAAGATAGGGCCATATACAAGTACTATCAAAAAAGTGTCAGGCTGGCCACCTTTTCAATTGGCTTCATGATTGTTATTAAGCACCAAGGTGCTAAAAGGTGCATGGCCTAATGCTGTGGTTCTCAACTTATTTATATATTTATTAATTAATAATTCGCCTATTTATTCAAATTAAAAAAAGAGGTAGATGTCCGCATGCTGAAATTCATCCGCTTAGAGCTTGGAGCTTTAATTTCAGTGTGCGGACATCTACCTGTGGCAGGGCAGAGGGCGGGGCCGGGTCGTGATCCTACACACCCGGTCCCGTATTAGGCTAATCAAGCCTTCGGGAGGGATAAAGGTCGACTGCAGAGGATCATGCGGGAGAGAGATCCGTCAACGATCTCTCTCTCCCGCACAATCCTCTGCAGTCGACCTTTATCCCTCTCGGGAGGCTTGATTAGCCTAATACGGGACCGGGTGTGTAGGATCACGACCCGGCCCCGCCCTCCGCCCTGCCACTCTACCTCTTTTATTTTTTTACATTAGTTTAAATTTTTCGTCCTGCACCTGCTTGGTTTTTTGGATGTGCACACCTACTTGACAATATTATCTACTAATTTATTAATATCACCATGAAAAACCAGCTTGTTTTTTTTGTAGTTTAATTGAATGGGCTCTAAATGTCTCTTGAATTTGGACTATTTCTGAGCAGCCATAAAACACATTGTGGTGGGCACAAGCCATGTTCCCTTCCGAGGGAACTCGCACTGCGTCGTTGAAAACGACTCTTTGGGGAACGCTCCTTAGCGTGCGCCTCTGAATTATGAATGAAACTATTCCAATCTTGATTGGTGTTGCGTCATGACGTAACATGTGACGGCATAACCGGATGCATAAAAGTGACGCCGGTACACACACACATTAGCTTTCGCTCTTCAGCAAGCGCTCTATGTTGAAATTGTCTTATTTGGTGTTGTTTGTCTGATTTAAAAATATTATGGCCACCGAACAGTTCAAGAAGTGCGTGCGCCCCTGCCCTCGTTTCATTATGGGTAGGGACACGCACGCTTTATGTGTGAACTGTTTGGGAGCGCAGCACGCACAGGCAGCTCTCGAGGGATCTGCCTGTGAAAGTTGTGAAGCACTACCCATGAGAGTGCTGCGCTCCCGGTTGGCGTGCTTTGATGAGCACGGTCAGGCTCGCATTCCCCACGGTTTTGTTCCCGCGTCTGTTGAGGCAGCGCGGCGATTGAGATCGCGGGGTTCACAGCGGGATTTTGCAGATGAGAATGAGACTGCTGCGGCACTTTCTCATCCTTCGTTTGAGGATCCCGAGCCTACTGTGAGTGGTGCAGAAGCCCGCATCGCGGCTTCTTCTACCCATGATCAGGTCCCGATGCTTGAGCTCACTGCTTCCGAGGAAGTGGATATGCTCAGCATCGATGCGGACGACCGTGAGCCAAGCACGCCAGTATTTGGCCAAGCTTATGAGGAGCTGATTGAGGTTGTGATGCGTGCCGTGGCCAGACTGAATATCAGCTGGCCACAAAATGAGCAGGGAACGCAAGTTGAAAGCAAATTAGACGTGCGTTTCCTGCGGCACAGATCACAACCTCAGCGCCGGGGTTTGCCGTTTTTCCCCGATCTCCACAAAGATATCTAAAACGAGATTGTGGGGTAAAACGCGTTCGTCCCGTATCTCCAGCCCCAGTGTTTGATTACAGACGATGTTTTGGGGGCACGGGATATGGGCTAAAACCCCGGCGCTGCCTAGTAAGCCCTGCAGAGATACATCTGCTTTAATAAGTAGGGCTTACATGGCGGCACACAATCGGTGTTGGTTTCCCGCCGTCTCTGACGCTTCGGGCCACATCAATTTCCAGTCAAAAAAAAACAAATATAAAAAAACAACAAGCATCAATTGTGGTCACAAGAACCGTATCGACTAAATCCTGCCGGTCTCTCGCTTCAGGAAGTCGGGAACAGTGCTCGAAAACACCGAGACCAGCCTCGAGAGGCTGGTTCCCTAGTTGAAGCTCGGAAAGAGGTCCTACCGAGTGGTAGAACCTCGGAGGGCTGCCCGCTGCAGAGCAACCAAGGTTGCTCTCGCAGCGGAGTCCTCAGGAAATCGGTGTCGGTTCCGCTTCGGACCACATCAATTTCCAGCGAACGCACACCGTGCCGTTCGAGTCAAAAAATAAAAAACAAGCATCAATGGTGGTCACAGAAACCGTATCGACTAAATCCTGCCGGTCTTTCGCTTCAGGAGGTCGAGAACAGTGCTTGAAAAACACCCGAGACCAGCCTCGAGAGGCTGGTTCCCTTAGTAGAGTTTGTAGAGGCATGGAATCATCTTCCCAACATATCTGCATGGGTCCTGCATATAATAAAATCAGGGTACAGACTGCAGTTCGGGCACCGCCCCCCCCAAATTCTCTGGGGTGGTGCAGACTACAGTGGTTCCGGAGCAGGCTCAGGTGATGGAACAAGAAGTGCAATCTCTGCTGCTGAAGGAGGCCATAGAACGTGTTCCTCATTCAGACAGGGAGTCCGGTCTTTACAGCCGGTACTTTATAGTTCCAAAAAGGATGGGGGTTGAGGCCGATTTTAGATCTCAGAGTTTTGAACCGGCCTTTGAGGAGGTTCAGGTTCAAAATGCTTACCATTCCTGTCATCGTGAGTCAGATCAGATCCGAGGACTGGTTTGTCAGGATAGATCTAAAAGACGCCTATTTTCATGTACCCATCCTTCCATGTCACAGGAGGTTCCTGAGGTTCGCTTTTGGGGGCGAAGCTTACCAATATCGGGTTCTTCCGTTCGGCCTAGCACTCTCTCCCCGCACATTCACCAAATGTATGGATGCAGCTCCTGCTCCTCTGAGACTTCAGGGCATCCGCATACTGAATTATATCGATGACTGGCTCATTCTGGCCCAGTCTCGAGAAATGGCGGTTCGGCATTGAGATGTCGTCCTTGGCCATATTCGAAGTTTGGGGTTGAGACTCAACACAAAAAGAGTGTGTTACAACCATCCCAGTGCACAACGTTTCTGGGTGTTGTGTGGGACTCGGTTACGATGCAGGCACGCATGTCTCCTGCACGTATCGAGTCCGTTCTGGCGATGGTGTCCGGGTTAAAGCTAGGCCAGGCCATCACTGTAAAGCAGTTTCAAAGACTGCTGGGCCTCATGGCAGTGGCATCCAACATTATACCTTTGGGCCTTCTACACATGAGGCCCCTCCAGTGGTGGCTGAAAGCCAAGGGGTTTTCCCCCAAGGGGAATCCATTTCGTATAATCAGAGTAGCACGCAGGTGCCTTCGTTCTCTGCTAATATGGAAGAAACCTTGGTTCCTGTCCCTAGGGCCAGTGTTGGGAGCGTCATGTCGCCGGAAAACCGTTTCGACAGACGCCTCCCTCACTGGCTGGGGCGCGGTCATGGACGGCCGCTTTGCCAGGGGTCTGTGGCAGGACCATCATCATTCTTGGCACATAAACTGTCTAGAGATGTTGGCTGTGTTCAGGGCTCTGAGGAGCTTCCTTCCAGACATCTAAGGTTACCATGTCCTAGTACGTTCGGACAATACATCAGTGGTAGCTTATCTGAACCAACAAGGGGGACTCAGATCGCGCCCTCTGTGCAGACTGGTGCATCAGATAATTCTTTGGTCCCAAGGAAAAATACTGTCTATCAGAGCAATGTATGTTCCGGGGGTTCAGAATCAGGGAGCAGACATCCTGTCGAGGCAGGGGCTGAGGCCCGGGGAATGGAGACTTCATCCAGAGGTGGTGAAGTCGATAGGGGACAAATTTGGACCATCGGAAGTGGATCTATCCGCGTCTCGAGGGACGTCCCACTGTCCACTTTGGTTCTCCCTCTCACATCCAGCCCAACTGGGGTTGGATGCCATGGTACAGGCCTGGCCGAGGCCTCGCCTGTACGCATTTCCCCCGATCGCTCTGCTCCCGGGAGTCCTGGAAAGGGTCCGCCAAGAGGGCATCAGTCTACTTCTGGTTGCCCCGATGTGGCCGGCCCGAGTATGGTTCTCAGACATAATTTCACTCCTGATAGCTCCGCCACGGCAGATTCCTCTGAGGAGGGATCTGTTGTCTCAGGCAGGGGGCACAGTTTTCCACCCTCGTCCAGAGCTGTGGAAACTGTGGGTCTGGCCCCTGAGGGGGTTCAGTACCTAAATGCTGGTCTATCAGCGGGGGTGGTTGAAACCATACTTAGCTCTAGGGCTCCGCCTACTAGGAGATTATATGGCCTCAAGTGGAATGTGTTCTCCACTTGGTGTAGAGAACATGAATTAGATCCAGTTAACTGCCCGGTGGCTTCAGTTCTGGAGTTTCTTCAAAATCGTTTCTCTGCGGGTCTCTCCCTTCCACACTTAAGGTGTACGTGGCTGCCATTTCGGCTTTCCATGCACCACTGAGTGATGGGCCTCTGGGGAGGCACCAGCTGGTCATTCGTTTTCTCCGTGGTACATGGAGGATGAGACCGACAACCAGGTCCAGGGTTCCTGCCTGGGACCTGGCGGTGGTTCTCGAAGGGTTATCCCTGGCCCCCTTCGGACCCCTTCAGTCGGCTTCGCCCAAGGACCTGACGTTCAAGATGGCTTTTCTCTTAGCTATTACCTCTCTAAAGAGGGTGGGAGATCTTCAAGCCCTGGCAGTAACACCAGCTTGCTTGGAGTTTGCCCCTGGCGGAGTTAAAGCCATTCTGCACCCGAGACCTGGCTATGTGCCTAAGGTGCCTTCTAACACGGCACGGTCTACTGTCCTGCAGGCTTTTCATCCTCCACCTCATGTGTCGGCAGAAGAAGAGAGGCTCCATTTGCTCTGCCCTGTCAGAGCTTTGGGCATTTACCTCGAGAGGTCCTCTTCTTGAAGGAGGTCGGACCAACTGTTAGTGTGTTTTGGGTCACCTAAGAAGGGGCTCCCTGCCTCGAAACAAACCATTAGTAATTGGATTGTTCAGGCTATTATCTCGGCCTACAAGGTGCGCAATTTGCCTTCACCTTTGGCCATAAGGGCTCATTCAACTAGAGGCATGGCGTCCTCTAGGGCTCTCTTATCGGGAGTGCCCCTCCAGGAGATCTGTGAGGCAGCCGTTTGGGCTACCCCGCACACTTTCATCAGGTTTTATAGTCTGCACCTCCCTAGTACGCCTGGCGCACGTGTGCTCTCGTCCTAGTTGAGTGCCTGAGTTCAGTTTCACTCTAGGGCAGGCCTTTTTTCGGCGCGTGGCCTAGTGGGCATTCGTTCCCCAAAGAGTCGTTTTCAACGACGCAGTGCGAGTTCCCTCGGAAGGGAACGTCTCGGGTTATGACTATAACCCTTGTTCCCTGAGAAGGGAACGAGACACTGCGTCGTCCTGCCACGCCCCTCAATGCCTGAGAGCGGCTTGCTTCATCGCTAGGCTAATGTGTGTGTGTACCGGCGTCACTTTTATGCATCCGGTTATGCCGTCACATGTTACATCATGAGGCAACACCAATCAAGATTGGAATAGTTTCATTCATAATTCAGAGGCGCACGCTAAGGAGCGTTCCCCAAAGAGTCGTTTTCAACGACGCAGTGTCTCGTTCCCTTCTCAGGGAACAAGGGTTATAGTCATAACCCGAGACGTTATTCCTTGCTGCAAGTGGCTGCAACTCATATTTAATGTAGCCTGGGTCATATTTTCTTTTTCCATTCCAAGCCCTGTTCATGGTTTTCAGGGATGAGTGCATGTCACGCAACCTGTCCATGTTGGCATCCGACTAACTTGCTTCTACCTAGTGACAGATTAATTTCTGCTAAATATTGTACAGTGGTGTTTGATTTAATTCATAACCTTTTATGTCAACAACAAAAAATATAGGAAGCGTTTTTTTTTTCTCTTTCAAAATTTGATGAGCCTTATTTTGCTATCCTAACTATGGATGCTTATGTGGTTAGTTACAATTTTATCCTGCCAATCGTGATACTATCAGAGCAGAACTACGAAGACCCAATTTGTGGTCGTGACTGACCAGGAACCACTGGCCTAATGTACATTAATCCAGTTATTCATTTCCATTAATAATGTAAGGGATGCTCAATCACATGTCATTAGCAGGCTCACGCCCGTTTCACACATACTCCGTTTGCGGTGCGTATGCGGTGCGTATGCGGTGCGTATGCGGTGCATATGCGGTACAGGAGCAGCACGCGCTATAGTGCTTTCACATATGCTGCGTTTGCAGTGCGCTACTGATCCGCAGTTTCTGTGTGCCACAAAATCAAAAATGTATTAGTAATTTTGATTTTAAACCCAAACGTTAAATTTGAGATTAAGGCATTGAAACAGTATGAAAATTCATTTTAATCATTATGATTCTTTGTTTTACATGTAGTTCGAGTTGTTGACAGAAGAAAAACTATCGCGCTATATCTTTTGCTAAGAAGGAGAAGAACGAGATGCATTTGGGTTCACTCAGTCAAACGAGGCAGGAGACAGTTTGGTGCTTGTCTCAGAACTTCGACTTTACAGTGACCGGCACCTAAAGTAGGCTACTTTCGGATGAGTGCCGAACAGATGGATAATGTTCTTTCTCTGGTTGGAGCAGACATCACAAGGCAAACCACAACGTATCGTGCGTCCATCGAATCATGTATGATGCCATTTTGCAACTTTTGGGACTATAATCATACTTTTTTGTTTTTCTTGACCCTGTAATTTAGTAACTGTAGAACACATTAACTGAAATTATGCGTATATGATGAAATGATTACAGTTTCTTGACAATATATGTCTATTTTAATGTGAACAATGCGCTGTCACTTTAATTCAGTGCGGTGCAGCACAGCAAAAATAGACTCGGTCCGTAAACGATCGCTGCACTGCTGTATACGCACCGCAACTGGAATGGATCGACGGACTGCATCCACTTGCAGTGTAAAAGCTCTAACCTGTTAACATGGGAACGGAAAAAAATACGCACTGCATACGCACCGCATACGCACTGCAAACGGAGTATGTGTGAAACGGGCGTCAGCCTTGCCCTGAGGTTTGTTACCACAGAGTGTGACATGCACCACAGACAGGAAACTCAAGAGACAATGGAGTTTGCATGCATGAGAAAATATTGGAAATAAAGTGAGAGATAAGAGGGAATGAAAGGAATGGCAGAATGAGGGCAGTCGGTGGAGTGTTTGAATGAGATCCATAGAAGGGGAAATGGAGAAATGGACAAGAGAAGATGAAGTGAGTTGACCCAGAAGCTATCACTGAGGCAGTCCATGATTAAAGTGAAAGACCCGGCAGTTGTTAAAGTGATCTCCCAAAGAGCCATCCATTGGCCCAGGGTCTCACTGCCTCCCTCACACAAACACACATATGCACACTCTCGCTTGCCCTTTTGTCCCCTCGGTGAGGCTAATATATATGTGTGTGTGTGTGTGTGCGCGCATGTGTGTGTGTGAACTACCACATGCCACATGAGGGGGATGTAGCAGAAAGTGGGTTTTAGACTTGCAGCTCAGATAAAGTAGCAAACTGCACACTCAGCCATTATACAGTATTCCTGCATCTTCAAGATAATGCTATATAAATAATGAGTTTAAAGGTGCCTACAGTATTCCAGTATGTGCAATGCAGGGTCCTGCCAAAGGCAAATTAATTAAGAAAATATAGTAGACAAAGTAACTAATAAAGTTAGGGTACAATGGGGCTAAAGCACCCCTTTAGGGAATGTTGCTTTCTCCTAGTCACATGTATCAATGTAAAAAAAAAAAAACATTAGTGTTAAAATGCTGTATTTTTACGAAGAATTTGGCGTTATGAAACTCGGTATGTGTCTTTGGCACCATACTCTGAAGGGACTCAAAATGTTTTGGGACAGCGCCGCCTTGTGGTCAAAATTTAAAATGCCATTTCTAAAAATGCTAATAGCGATTGACTCTTTTCGCCTACTGTCATGAGACTGGTCTTGATAGATTCCGTGGTTCATGCTTTGAGGGATTTGCACGAAACTTGGTATGTGTCATCACCATTAGGCCCTGAGGTTACCTGCAGCATTTTGGCACACTGCCCCTACTGGTCATGAGATAGACAAATTGCTATTTTGGCTTATTACTCTTGAACGCTTTCCTGCATGATAACCATCATGCCCAGATCATACCTCAGCAGATTCAGAACAGTTATTTTTAAAATAAATGTTTTTTTTTATGATTGATTTACTTTTTCTAACTCCTCATACACTGTTCATCGGACTCTAGCCAAAAACATGTCACAAAGCATCTTTTGCTGCTCATGGTGCCAATAATTGGCTTGACCCCGGTATCGCTGCTTGCATCTATATATTCCATTGTGTTTATTTTGATTGTCATTCGCAATGCTTCATGGGATTGTAGTTCAAACCGTTACTAAAGATGTTTAGAACAGTCTTGTACCTTTGTCTTTTTGTCTGATTTTCAAATACTTTTTTACTTCAAATCAATGTTTGTTATGTGAGTCACCTCGTTGCTGTTTGGTTTGGCTCATGGCTTAGAACAAGTTATTTAGGTCACGCTTTATATTAGGTGGCCTTAACTACTATGTACTAACATTAAATACATATAAGACTATGTATTTACTGTGTAACAACATGTCGTTCTGCAAATTATCCACATTTGCTTCTACTGAGGTTGAGGTACGGTAGGGTTAGGATAAGGGGTTAGAGTTTTGGGGTAAGGGCTGGGTTAGGGGTGACGTTAACAGTGTAACTACAAATGTAATTACAATGCAGCAACCTGTATGTACATAATAAGTTCATTGTATCAAATGGTTAAGTACATAGTAGTTAAGGCCACCTAATATAATGTATGTCCATTATTTATGAAATCCCTAAGGATTAAATTAATGGGAAAAAACACTTCATAAACCTAAGGCTGAAAAAGTGTGCAGGTACTTTCGTGCTCTATTGACAAATGACTGTTCTATTTATTAGCTAAAGCCACTGTACTTTGTTAATTGTTAATAAACAAGGGTTAATTTTGGATACCGTGTAAATGAGTAATGTTACATGTCAGATCTGGGGGTTTCTTTCTAAACAGGGATGATGGAAGATGAGGGACATCCAAAGTCAAACGCATCCAGCACCTCAACATTACACAGGCACATGGACAGCCATCCCACTCAGGTGAAGCATGTACACAAATGCGCATATATGCACACGTTCTCTTAAGGCATCTGTCATCCACTCTTTCGAGGGTAGCAGGTCTCTCGTGACCCCAAATGGCAGATGTAATCATAGGTAATGAAAGTGAGAGCAGGTCCTGTGTCAATCCTATTCAGAGGTGCATTAGAGAGAGAGAGCGAGAGAGAGAGAGAGTATAACGAAAGAGAGAGGTGGTTGAAATGATCACTGTGTGTCCTCTGTGCTTCTCAGCATCTTAGTGTGTCCTGAAAGCAGGGTAACCCTCACAAGCTATTAAAACTTAATGAGAGGACACCGAGAGCTTTCTGCATCACTAACAGTATCGGTGTATTTTTCTCTGTCTTGTAGTGTTGGGAATCTATTGGAATTCTGGAACTGAATTATTTTTATGATGTTTGTTTCCATTAATGGTTCTTCTGCATCTGATGATCATTAAAATATAAATAATCATCCTTAAAATATTTTGATATATATACCTGAGGAGCATATTTACTTGTTTTCAGAGAATAGATCTTGGATTAAGTTGGTGTTGTAGTTTAAAGCACAAACCCCACTAAATGTAGTTTTTATGCTGAAGTTAAACAAAAAAGTAACTTTTTTCCAATGGTGTTTGAAAAATATAAGTAATTCAAGATATATTCTCTGAAAAGAAGTCCTAGACTCCCATGCAATTTTGCTTCCCAATTAAATGCTGCTGTTTGCATACAACAATACGCATCTGATTTGCAAAAGCATGACTCTTATAAACCGGTTCTTTTTATTTAATCTCTGTCAGAAAAGAACTGTCAAACTCACAATTTATCAGTTTATGTGTTATCAAAGATTATGATACATAATCAGTGAAATAACTGACTGGTTGTCCATATGAAAATGCTTATTTAAAGATTATGAGTCTTAATAAGTGTACTTGAAAAATCTTGATGACTCCCATCTTTCTTACTTTCTAGTGTCATCTATACAAGGATGACTTAAAGAGGTAGTAATCCAAAGATTTGTTTAAAATTCAAATGATAAAATAGACATGTACTTGGTGCTGAAGAAAAACTGATGCAGATGTGGTTTGTGATGTGCATTTATTATAAACAGATGTTACGTCAGTGGGTTAGCTCCTATCTTAGCATAATTTTGAATTGTATGATGATCCTGACCGTAAATAATACACTGATGATTGCCACCGGCTGCCAGATAAATAGCCTAGATGAATCAAGGATGAATCTCCCATAATGTATTGCATATAGATAACTATCACCATGACATGCATGGCATGGGTAGTATGTAATGTATGTGACACACAGTCACCAATTGGAAGACCATGCTAGGAATGAGGAAACCTGTAGGTTGTTACATTGAAAAAGACAATATGTATACATTGCACACAAAGCCATGGCAAGAGCAGACACCATCTGTTAGGGTGATGGGATTGAACATAGATATATGGCACTGTCACCTGCTGAGAGCAGAGAGAGAATTCTTTGATTTATAGAAGTCAAATGCTATGTAGAGCGTTTCAAATTAATCACTTATAAGTTTCCTCACAAGCAGCCTGTGTATATGGTGAGACATCTTAAAAGGTTTTGGAACAGAGCTTTGATCTTTCAGGAGATTTTTCCTGTCTTGTAATCTTTTCATGCCTGTATTATCTGCCTACTTTGCTCACTAAGTCATACACGAGTTACAGTGTAATGAATATGTGCTTTCATAGTAACTGAAAGAGAGAGAGGGTGTTGTGTGTGTGTGTGTGTGTGTGTGTGTGTGTGTGTGTGTGTGTGTGTGTGGCTTATACCCACCACATTGCACCTGTCAGTCTCTATACATAATTTGTGGCCCCCTGCCAAGGGCTCCATATTATGCTACTTGTGCTGGGCCACAATGATTTATGAATATGTATACTATGTATGTAATATGTTGGCACTGAGGTGCTCCTCCATAAAATACATGTACTTGTCATAAAATCATAAAGCCACTTGCTATTAAAAGCAAAACAAGCCTTTAAAAGAATATTCTGGGTTCAATACAAGTTAAGCTCTATCGACAGCTTATATGGCATAATTTTAATTACAACAAATTTTAATATCTACTTTTTCCCTCCTTAAAAACAAAAGTTAAAAGAAAAAGTTAAAATACTCACTGTTTTAAAAGTATAGCCACTAGACATACACAATATGTGTGTTAACATGATTTTAACATGATAAAATTGCTTGCTAGCCTTTTCAGTGTAAAGTTATATATGATTTAACAAATGTCATGATGACATAACTCAGTAAAATTACCTTAAACATTATTCAAATTATTATTACAGCTCAAAAAATACACAAGTTTTAACATAAATATTAATACAAATGTTTTTATAAAATAATAGCTTTACGTTTCTGCATTTAAGTCCTCCAAAAATTGGCGCCATACACTTCCATTGAAAGTGCCTCATTGTAACCCAGATTTTTGCTTTTGTAAAGAGGAATGAGCTGAAATTATTTTTGTGTTAATCAACAATATGCCACAAATGTTGTCGATTGAGCTTAATTTTGAACCCAGAATATTCCTATAAACTGGAACAGTGTAAAGTCAAGCGCACAATACAAGATTGGATTTGCTCGCTGCAACATTTTAAGTCTGTGACAAAGCCCCCAGGTTTTATCCAACTTGCAGCATGTGCTTATCGCCGACACCTTTCTAGTATGCTTACTTGTGAGACACGTTGTTACTAGTCGTTACTACTATGCATTATTACATATAGTGCACACCAACATGAAAACAAGAAACTGAGAGTCTTTAAATGTGCACATTGCAAGAAGCTTCTATCTTGTTGTATGAGCTTGCCACAACTTTCATTTGTGGAAAACTGAGGTCCTACCTAGCTCTGACTCTGAATTGCCAAATTGCCCAGGCCTGAGAGCAGTGGATTGGCTATGTATTAAAAGAGGGAGCTCTGCAATGGCCTCTGCATCCTGCATTTCCAATCAAGTCTGGCTCAGGCTAAGAATGAAAGAAGACTGTCATTATCCCATGAACATACAAACGGTGTAACCCCTCTTTCCTGCACCTAATGTAATCGTCTGACAGAAAGCTTTATTTAAAACAGCTCTGTTCTCTTTTCAAATGGTTTAGGAGTGTAGCGATCCCTTGTGCTTGAGGAAACTGAAGTCTCAAGCATGTATCAAAATGTTGTGTCAACGTTTTTAAACAACAGGGTATATGCATTTTGCATTTCACTTGTGATATACGAGATGCTCTTCACCTTAAGAAGGTCTGAATGCCATAGACTCTCTGGTTACCGTATAACATTCTGTACTCGGTTTCACGCCTGTGTCACATGATAGGGGTCAAGGTCACAGGACTGCATGGAAACCAGGAAGTGGCTGAAAACATGCCCACAAATATCTTTAACAATAAACACGCTGTTGTACAGATGCAAATCCATCCCCTACCCCTAAATAAAGCTTTAATTATTCAAATGGGTGATGAAATATTCACAGGTACAGAATTGACCCCATAGAGGGAAGTGAATCTACAGGGTAGCACTGAAACTGGACACTAACCTTTAAACCATATCAGCTAGAGTATATACTCACTCACTACAAATACTCAGCCCTCTGGTAACTTAACATTAAAGTTTCAGAATTGCCATACAGTGCCAAATATGCGTTAACAAAACATTGAATAAACCAGTGCTTAATATCATGTATGCCATGAACTGCACTTTGCTGTCCAAACTGAGCAGTTAAAGACCCGATGAAATTGTTTGACAACTATTGCAGTTGTCTTTCCTCTTTTGACGTATTTCCTGTTAAAATGGAAAGTTTGGGACAGATATATCGAATGGCGTTAGTTATGTCACAGCCATGGACCATGATTTGCTACTTGCTAATCTGTTGCAAATATTTTTAGGGGAAGGGCCATTCTCATTCTAGGGAAATTGGACAGTAATCTGTTTAGTGCAAGATGAGTAACCAACATTTTTTTATATGTTTTCCCTAAAGAGAAACACTGTACATTTTAAATGTGTACATCTGCTAAAAGTCAGGTTTTGTCAACTTTTAGAAGTACCTTAGCATGTAAATGAGCTAACACACATGAACTAAAATCCGCAAAACTCTTTACGCATAAGATTAGGCTCAAATCATGATCTTAACCAGAGTCCATCTTAGTCTTAATGCATTTACCTATGTAGCATCAAACACCACCTCCCATGCCTGAGACGTGGTAATCTCTGTACCAGTAATAACCATCCCTTTATCTACGGCTTGACTTGAGGATAAACAGATGGCAGTGTCGATGTGCCCCCATCACTCAAATATAACCCCACCAGGGGTCATCCTCAAAGGGACACTCTACCTCTTAATGTCCTTATGGCACTCGGAAGCAGGAAACAGCCTTTTAGTGCACTTTAACATGTATTAGCACATAGTTGCTTCATGTTTCCCTCTCCCTGTTCTCTGTATCATACTCTTCCACTTGTCTGCTCCATCCGCTCATTATCGATCCACATCGCAATGTCCCATAATATGTTGAAGATCATCATGTTTAAATTATTGATCAGCCTGGTTTCAGCGGAGATGGCAATTGAGAATGAGGCGGACATGTGCTGTTCTTATTGGCATTCCAATCCGACGAGTGGAGAAGATTGCTTAGAAAATGATACCAGAAGGAATAAAGTGTTCCCACACTGCCGGTCTGGTAATGGAGTATTCTTGCTTCATGTCTGTGTGCGATAAGGTTGAAGAGGCCACGGAAAAGGCCATCTCTTCTGACAGAGATTCTGTGGATCGCACAGTCCTGTAGATTGGTTACTATGATGTGATGAACCCTCAGAGATCTGTTACTCTAAACTGTAGATACAGTGACCATAAAAAGTATATGGACACTTAAGCCACACTTGAAAATGTATGAATGTCACTGCATTAGATGACAAAATATCATGGCATTTATTTTAAAGGTGAATTGTGTAATTTCTACTCCACTAGCGGCACCAAATGGAATTGCAAATATAATGACAATTTTCAAACAGACTTCAAATGTCTCTGTCTGCCATTGGTTAGCTTATAGATAGTCCCTAAACTGTGTTGCTGTGTTGAGCTGGTTGGGATACTCAACAAAAACAGCAATGTTTGGAAACACCACAGGGCCCATGTGTTTGCAGTTTTGGTGGAAATAAATCTGAAATATTACCAAAACTTATATATCAGCCAGAAATAGTAAGCCGAGATAGGAGAACGTATTGAAAAATTACATATTTTATCTTTAAAGAAAGATAGCACAATTTTGAAGCAGAACTTTATTCAAAAATAGTTTTTTTTAGGTTTTAAATTATAAAACAATTGATAAACTGTTGTGGCGGGGTGAGAAAGACAGAGACAATGTTTGTGTGGCGTCAGGCTTCAGAGAGGTGGTTATTTTATATAATAATATAAAAGGTCCAATAATCAGGGAATAAAGTGTCCAAGGGCAAATGTGTACAAACAAAGGGGGAATCTGGCTTCCTCCCAGTGCAATAGGGCTATCTGAAGGAAGGGAGCAAAGAAAGGGTTAGGTCCAGGTGGTAATGGGTGGGGTCCTGCAGCCGCACGCGTTCTCTTCCTGGGTCCGGGGCACGAGGGCTTCCTGGCCAGTTGGCTGCAACACTTGGTTCTGTCCTCAGCGACATATCTAACTTGCACCAATGATTCCCCTCTGTTCTTGGACCAGCAAGGTCACCAGTGTGCATTCACTTGGTAAATAGAGGTCGACCTCCTGAGGTCATCAGGTGCACCTCATCACACGCTACAGGATGGAGATAGTCACTGCTCCCCTCCTCTCTCCAGCCCACTCCAGTTTTGGTCCTGGCTGAAGAACGGCCCTCTGAAGAGGCGGGGTATCAGTAATCAATGTGATCAAAATTGAAGACAAGAAGTATTTGGAAACGTTCTGGTTGTCAAAATGGTTCAGAAACATGAATTTTGTTCTAAGATAATGTCTAGTATCAAACCACCTGGTTTAATATGTTGTGATTCAATGCAGTGACTTCATATCTTTTTAATTGTAGCCAAGTTATGTTTTGTGGCCACTGTATGTAGCAGAACTTTTTTGCATTCTGGTAAACTGAAAAGGTAATTTCCGCGAAACATTGTAATGGTTTACGTATCTTGAAATAGACTCTCCTCAGTTAGATCAACCTTGTGTTGATAAAGCCTTACCTTCCAATAGCTTTGTGCAAGTTTCCTTGGCTTTCAATAATAAAATGCCTTCAGTGCACATTGTATTCACGTGTATTAAGCACATGATTTCAAGCTGTAAAAGAATGTAAGAAATGCTCTGAATGTGTTTTGAGTGCTCTGCCTCTCTTTCTCTCTCTCTCTCTCTCTCTCTCCTCTCTTTCAGAGGGGTCACCTCAACTTCTCGCCCTTCGGTGCAGGGGCGGCGCTGTAGGCTGCGGGGACGAATGAGCCCCAGGGCCTGTGTAGGGATGGGGTGAGTCTGGTCTATAGCACAGTACCTCACTGGCTGCCCTTCACCTTGCACTCTCCCTCTTTTAATATTTTTGTTTTTTAGTTTTTTAGTTTTTTCCATGCTGTTAAAGGAAACTGCAGCTCACTGCAACATTCACTGGAGTAGCTCTTTGGAAGTGATAGAGAAATAATGGCAGTGTCTCAATGAAAGCATCTACAGTTATGATCCAGGATCATACATGATATTGTTATATAATCAAAGTATAAAGGGATAGTTCACCCCAAAATGAAAATGATGTGATTATATAGTTACCCTCTTGTCATTACAAACCTGTAAACCTGTATTTTGATTTCTGTCGAACACGGAAGAGAATTAAAAATGTTTTTGTATGCTGCTATTTCCATGCAATGACGGTTTATAGTGACCAAAAGGACAAACAAACACTTAAAATACCATAAACAAACTTGTGCACTATATTCTAAGTCTTCAGACACAACACAATACACTAGCTTTGTATGATGAACAGACAGAAACTGAAGTTAAATTGGATTCATTGGTAATTTTCTCCTCCTTTGAAGCTCTGAAATGGACTACAAAAGCCGGATGGTCTGCAAAAATTGTTCATAAACACCTTTCGATGGCACTGACACCAAAAGCACTGTTTTTGCATGTCCCATAACCAAATTTAATTGAAATGGCACCATATTTGATTTGAGAGCTAAAGCAGAAAATAAAGACATTTCTCTCTGTTTGTCACACAAAGCTGTTTATGGCTTCAAAACGCATGAGCCACATGGACAACATTTATGTTTCTTGTGTGTTTACTTGTCCATTTTAAAGCATGATAGATATATGATCTCAATGCATTTTGGGCAAACTGTTCCTTTAAATTTAATATTCTTAAGGAACAGATGTTTTGTAAACGACTTACAATTAGCACGTAATGGTGCTTGTTGTTCACAGATGCTTCTCTCAGAATTTGTAAGACAGGAGACACGGTCACAGTTTTACAGTCAAGTCTCTGTTCGCTTGAAAATGAGCTGCAGTTTTTGTTGAAAATCCTCCTTTCCTCACCGCTGGCACTTCTTTCGTTGGTTCATACATGGTAACCCTTCTCTTCTCTTGATCCCTCATTCAGACTGTTTCCTTTTTGTGTTCTCTCCTTTCCTAAGTTTTGCTTATTGATTTTCCTCTGAGACAGAGGCTCTTTATGGAGTTTGTCCTCATGCTGAGATGCTCATTGTTGCCTGCTGAATCACACCTTATAGGAGGTATGGAGCTGAGCCATGGCTCTGCAATGAATCAGTGGCTCTTGCTCTAATGTTTCAACCACAAGTGTTCACATGTGCAACACATATATCCAGAGGAAATGGTGTATAATGATGAAAATGGGGACATATTAGGGATGGGCTCGATTACCCAAGTACTCGGAAATTACAGTGATCAATCATGTGCCAGCATTTATTTATTTTTATTTCACACTGATCGAAATCCATTGACAACTGTACATAGATCTGCCAAAAAGGGCCACGTTTTTTTCATTTTGTGATTGGTTACATTTTCATTTTCGCAGTATCTTGCATTCTGACACAACACATTTACATATACATTTATGTAAATACGCTTTTATCCAAAGCGACTTACAGTGCACTTATTACAGGGACAATCCCCCCGGAGCAACCTGGAGTTAAGTGCCTTGCTCAAGGACACAATTGTGGTGGCCGTGGGGTTAGAACCTGCGACCTTCTGATTAACAGCCCTGTGCTTTAGCCACAATGCCACCAACACTCCCAACAACACTGTACACGGTGATTTACAGAAACAACACTCAGCTCTCAGGCGAGATTACATGGTGTTCACACAAGACAAATTCATCCTTTCACACAGCTAGATGGTTAGTCTTGAGAAAAAGTATTGAGAGTTTTGGGGACCTATTAAGTGTACCTGCATTAAGTGCAGCACTGGACTTTTAAGTCATAAGCTCAATGTCAATGGGCATGGCCATGTAGTTTTGGTGTTTTTGTGCAAGCATGCACTAAGTTTAGTCACAAATGGGTTTGGGGAAATTGTGTGTGCAAAGAAAAACTTAAACCAGTTCTATTTCTAAATTCACATATGAAACATACAGTATGTACATAGACCAACAATGACAAAATAGTCTACTACTCAAGTATTGGGATTATTTCTCTGTCAAGTACTCAAGAAAATGACCAAAAAGACCATCCCTGATATACACAGTGAAAAAAGTGTTGCGATTGTTACCACAAGGCTTGAAACCAGAGGCATCTGCAGTTATTCTTGAGCTCTGTAGTGCAGTTGACCCCATATATCCTCTACCTTCTGCCTTTAGGTTAATATAGGTTTTGGAGTGACATGGGGTGTCAGATCAGCCTGTAAACCCCTTCAATTATCAGGATTGTCCAGGTTTGTCCTGCCTCAACCTGGTTTGATATGCCTGTCAAGGATTCAGAGCTTTGAGAAGTCCTTAAAAGCTCTGAAGACTGGAGGCTCTTCAGGAACGTGCAAAGAATCAGGCATGTACTTGATTTACCAAGCTTGCATTTGGACCCTTATATGTATGTTTGTTTGTTAGAGATTGAGGTGTTGCATAATGTGACAGTTCACCCAAATATTTTATTCATGTTATATCGTTCCAAACCATTCTGACTTACTTACTTCCATGGAACACAAAAGAAGCTATTTATATCAAAATGTTCGAGCCACTTTTGTACGTATAAAGAAAGTGAATGATGAGCATGGCTGTCAAGCAAGATTTTCAAGGCAATATTCTCAGTTAATAACGACTTGGCTAGTTTAGAAAATGTTGAATATTAAGCACAAGTCATAAGGACTATTTTAATGGTGCTTTTTTGTCCTTTTGGAGCTTGACAGCTCCCACATTCATTGTATGGAAAAGAGCAGCTCTGACATTTTGATAAACTTTTTTACTTTGGTGTTGCATGAAAGAAAGAAAGTCATTCAGTTTGAAACAACATGAGGGTAAGTAAACGATGACAAAATTAAACTTGGGTGAACTATCCCTTTAAGAGTGTGTCCTAACATATCAAAGTGCATTTGGGGACAGCCTCAATCCCTTACCGCCTAACAAGACCTTTCAATCTGTTTTCTTTCCGTATGCATGGTTTCTATACTCTGAAAGACATCATATGAACATTGATTTCATTTGTTGGGTAGCTTTCAAGCTTCATTTTGAATGAAAGCAACACCTCTTACAGGCTACACAAGGCCACCCCCTTTAAAATACACACACCCTAATCCTCATTCTGCATCTTTTGTGAGAACAGACAATTGGGTACTGTGGTGTCCGATCAAAACAAACTGGCTGATGAAGGTCTGTGTTTTGCTCTTTTAGTGTTTTTAATCAGATCAGAGCAGACCAGCTGTGTGCATGGGGCCCACGCAACCCTCTCCCAACAATACACTCCCATTAAATTCCTCCGCTTGCCAATTGAACCACAGCACTTGCCCAATTTGTCCTCAAGTTCCTCTGCTTGTGGATAGGCTAATCTGCAATAAACACAGTTTGTGATTTGATTCAGTGGAAGACTTTCAGGCAGAGAATTCTATTAGCTTTGAAAATGAGGAGACAATGAGATGGTTCTGGGTTCCTTAGAGAGCATTTCAACAGCTGTATTACCAGTGTGGCATATGATGCTTCTCTATGAATAAAACACAACAGAATTTAGAAGACAAGAAACAAAATGTTCATGTCGTTTGAAAACCAAGCAAGTAAAATGAGGGCTAAGATATAACAGTATTTATTGATGCAGTAAAAACAGGGCCAATTCAACACTAATACAATTTTTGTTGAAAACAAAATTTCCTAACATCATCAATTTTCCAAAGTACAACCCCAGTTCCAAAATGGGGCAGAATGGAAAATGCTAATAAAAACAAAAAGGAGGGATTTGTATATTCCATTCACCCTGTGCTATACTGAAAGCACTACAACAACACATTATTTATGTTGTACCTTGTGAATTTATTCATTTATTTAATTAATTATTAAAAAAAAAAAAATCTTCAAGTCCTGACCTGTCTCCAATTGAGAATGTGTGGCACATTATGAAGCACACTATATGGCAATGAAGGCCTCGTGAAATTGCGCAGCTGAAGACCTGCATAATGGTTGAATGGGGGGAAATTATGCTTGCTAAACTCAAAAAACCTGTGTCTTCATTGCCCAAACACTTAATAAGTATTATTAGAATAAATTATGTTAAACAGTGGTAGCCACTTGATTGTCCAAACTTCCCAATGGAATTAGGGTTGTATGTGGTACTTGAGCATTTTCAAAAGTCTTCATTTTTGGTGAGGAATACACTGTTTTATTGTGGATGAGTGACATAGTCAAATCAATATATTTTCAACCAAAAATGTATTCATCTGGATGTGGCCCAAATGGATAATAGGGCCAGGAATCTATGCTCACAGAATTCAGCAGATTTCCACAAATTGTGTGTTCATTTATTAAATATTTATGTCAATTTGCTAATGCTCTCAGCAACCAATAGATTTTTACATATTTATTTCAAATCAATAGCAGAGAAAATGGAAAAGCGGCTGCACATTCCATTTGGGTATACAAAAGATCAATAGACCCTATTGGTACCATGGTAGTATGTGCATGGGGGTAATGTTATGTACAGTAATGGTATCAGATGGTACTTTGATATGTACCCTATGAACTTAATAATTACTATATTTAAATACCATAGTATTTACTTAGAACTTCAAAGAATTCTATGGAATTACAATGGTATATGTCCAAACAAAAATATGGTTACACCATGGTAATTTTGATGGATTTATCTTCCATTGTCCTCTCTCAAATAGAAAAAAAAAAGGTTAAAGAAAGTGTGGAATATCCTACATGCACGGATTGGTTGGTCACTATGAGATCACATGAGTTTGTAATTCTTGTAGAAGGGCGGGACAGGAGATGGGAAGAAGAGAGATTTTAAATCTTCTTAAAGCTCAGAATGATGAAAGAGCCATTAGACAATGCAACTGCACGTCGGTTTGGCCTGGGTGGAGAGATTATGGGAACATGCATAAATCTTTAGACCATGTACTGTATATCTCATCAACCACCCGGTCTTGCAGATTCGTGCTTTACAGCATCAGGAAAATGAGACCTTTCCTGTCTGAATATGCTACACAGCTCCTGGTCCAAGCTCTGGTAATTTTAAGACTGGACTACTGCAATGCTCTGTTTTCGGACCTTCCAGCTAAAACAATAAAGCCACTGCAGATGGTCTATAATGCAGCAGTGTGTCTGGTCTTCAATCAGCCAAAAAGGGCTCATGTCATCCCACTCTTGATTTCACTCTACTGGCTACCTGTAGTTGCTTGCATCAAATTCAAGGCTTTGACTCAGGCTTTCTGGACAGCCAATAGAAATGCACCCTTTTACTTCAACCCACTTCTTCGGGTCTATGCTCCAACTGGCTTTATGCAGTCTATGAATGAGCGGTGCCTGGTGGTCCCATCACAAAAAAAGGTCAAAATCTATTTCACGATCATTCACTTTCCCTCCTCTGTGATGGAATTAATTTTCATCTCCACATGATCTGTTATTACCTTCTCAACATTCAAGAACCAGCTAAAAACACATCCGTTCAGTGAGCACTTTACCAACCTACAATAAATGCACTGCAATTAACATGCACATAATGTACAAAATAAAAATCCTTGTCTGTCAAATGCTAGCATCTTTGCTACTTTAGAACTTGGCAGTCCTATACTGCAGATGTTGTTAAAATTTGTATGACAAATTGCTTGCTATGTGTCTCATTTGTAAGTCGCTTTAGATAAAAGCATCTGCTAAATGACTAAATGTAAATGTATATCTAGTATCTGCTCAACATACTGTATTTCCACACATGTATACCTGTTCTCAAAAAGTTACTGCACAGTAGGATATAGAGATCATGAAACCCCACAAGCTGGAATAAAGAAGAAAGAACATACCAAAAAAGCTGCTCCACTGACCTGGGGTTGGTCGAACCTTACATAGAGTTGAAGAAAGAAAGAAATGTCCATGATTGCATCTGGTACTCAAAATTCCACAGGTGCTCCAGATCAGGGACAGGAAGTTGAAAAACCAATAGTGGAAACAAAAATCCATATCTAGGCACTCTTGTGGGGTTTTAAGTTAAAAAGCCTTTATTGTGAGGGCTATATATTGTATTATAAAAACACCAATGTGTATCGGCCCAAACAGGCCTTGGGTGTCACAAAATGAAAGACACAGGAAATGACTTAATAGTCTACCCATAGTGTTCTACGCATACTGGCCACTAGAGGCCTAAAGTTGTATGACACTAACATCAACTTTCAAGCAAAACAATAGTGAAACAATATACAATATAAATTAATATATGTACAGAGTCAGAAAAAACATTTAATTTAAACCAACACTATAGTACATTACCATACTATACCATTTACATCTACAGAACATGATCAAGGAAAACAGACATCAGATTTAGCAAGACACTATCTCCATCCATGACAGAGTTGGTTGAGGAATGTTTGTCATTTTTCTAGTACATTGGTTTTCAGCTGGTATACCTTCAGGACCCGACATATTAGCAACCCAAAACAGTACCAGTACTGTACAAAAGGAACTAAAATGGCCTTAAAAATTAAAAATAGAAATGTATTAATATTACCATGAACTGCATTGACCCAACAATATGCAATATTATTAATATGACAAAGGCTGAATAGGAAAATAGAATTTTGATGGTTTCATGCTCTCGGCAGTCAATAATTAACTGCACAAAGCAAATTGTGGTTGGCACAAACCATGTTCATTCTCACTGCAAGTGAATCTGGGTTTATATATATATAGAGAGAGAGAGAGAGAGAGAGAGAGAGAGAGAGAGAGAGAGAATTTTTTTTGTTAAGTTTTGTTCATTGTTTTTTAGGATGAGGGCATGTCACCCAACCTGTCTAGTTGGCATCTGCCTAAATTGGTTAAAGTGACACATTTTCAAATTGCTCCAAAATACAGAAGAGTTTGATTGCTTTTGGCCTTGGTCAGCAACAGATGATATAGTAATTTTATGAGCCTATTTATTTAGATATTCTAACTAAACACAAGTATATGATTAGTTTAATTTTATTATTTGAATTTATAATTGTTTTTCCCTGCTGTCCGTGACCCCATCAGAATAAACCTGTGACCCACCAATTGAGAACCAGATTTTGAGAAACTTTGAAAAGCACACGAAAAGCCATTTGGTCAATTGTCATTGCTGCTGTGATCATTATTATAGTACACAATGCTGTACACAACACAGATAAGTGAAAGAGAGATATCTTATGATATAAATAAAGGTTGAATACCCCAGAATAATGAAAATGCGACTGGCTATCTCATAACGTTGTTAATAACGATTCACTATCTGTCACTCACTCAACGTTGTGTTGATGTAGTGACACCAGGGGTCAGTCTTGGGAGCCTGAGACACCTCTGATCTTTGTTAAACGGCCAATGGGAATTGATAATTGGTATTTGCGTGCCACTCCCCTGGACATACGGGTATAAAGGAGGGGGCGTGCATATCGCTCATTCAGATTTTCTCTTCTAATTCATTGAGAAATAAGCTAGCTGAATTCCCACGGCTTCTATTCACCTCTGCTGGATCCTTACGGCACATTACAGCAGCTTTCTTCCCTCTCTGCACGGGTGCACTGCAGAGATCGCCCCTGGGCACTTCGGCAGATAATTTAGAGTGTACTCTAAAAGAGTATTTTCGTTTCTAAAAGAGTAAATTCTAAAAGAGCGCACACATCGGAACGTCTTATTAAAGACGCGTCATTTTAAAGATGCCCTTCCGATTGTGTGTTATTCCTTGATGCGGTCGATATCCCTCGCCTTCAGACGGCCACGAACGCTGTCTTTCATGGCTGGGCACTGCCCATGCTGAGACATCTTTTGTAGATGTGTTATATCCTCATTGTGAGGACATGACCATGGCAACGTTGCGGTAGTGGCTCGCTTTCATAAGAAAGCAAGCCACCCCAGCGGCTCCCTGCCTTGGTCCTCCTACCTACGGGTATGAGGCCAGCTCGGCGAGCACTAGGGGTGATTCAGGGACCACAATGGGACCACCTCCACCAGGTAAATCCCCACGGACCTCCCATTCCACGGCACGCATGCTCCGATTAGGCGCTCGGATGAGTGCAGCAGATAGTTCCGGTGCGAGTGCCCGCGAAGGTGATGAGCTCTCAAGCGCAGCCGCTCACAGCCCCGCCCCAGTTCCTTTCTTCCCAGAAGTGCATGAGGAGCTGACAAGATTTTACTGCATCTTTTACTGCCCGGTCCCGATCTTTAGGATCCCCTGCCCTCACTACCCTCGATGGTGGGGTGGCCAAGGGATACTCGGCGATGCCCCCAGTGGATAAGGCGCTCGCAGTGCACCTATTCCCTCAGAGGCACGGGTGCCTGGAGCTCCCGTCTAGCGCCTGTTTTAAGTGTAGGTACATCACATGGTCTTGCCGAATCTAGTCAGAAGTATGTAATGTGGAGAAGTCCCATGGTAGGTCCTATCCAATGGGGCAGGATTCTCTATGAGCATGGTGACTGGGGCAGAGCTGCCCCAGTCACCATGCTCGTAGAGACTGGCGTCCCTGGCGGCCAAAGCCTGTGGTGCAGCTGGACAAGCCCTCTCAACCCTGCATGCCATGGCTCTCCTGGAAGTCCACCAAGCCAAGGCACTGAAAGTGCTGCACAAGGGTAGTTCTGCCCCGGGATTGATGCAGGAACTGCGCTCGGTGACCGCCCTCGCCCTCCGGGCAACGAAGATCATGGCGCGTCTCTCGGGCAGCCAATGTCCACCTTGCTGGTCCAGGAACGCCACCTTTGGCTCAACCTGTTTGAAATGAGAGAGGCCAACAAGGCATGGTTCCTTAACGCCCCCATTTCCTAGGCTGGCCTATTCAGCGACACCGTAGAGGACTTTGCCCAGCAGTTCTCGGCATTGAAGCAGCAGATGGAGACCATCCTGCCCAGAAAGTGGAGTGGTTTCTATGGACCATGGGGATGAAACACCTCCTACCACCACCTCGACCGATCCGCTGGTGAGTATCAGGAGTCAGGTAAGTGCTTCGATGCCTCTCGAATCAGCACTGCCACAAGGCTCAAGCCCCGTCAATGTGACATCCCTGGCTCCACCCCGCTACGAGGCCCCACCCGCCAGTATGTCCAAAGAGATTGTCCCCTTGGTCCGACTTGACAACACGATTAAGTTCATCAGGCGACTGCCCAGGTTCAGCGGTGTCCACTTCACCATGGAAACAGCGCTACCTTGCACGTGGAAATCGCCACCCTTCTGGAAAGCGTGCAATAGAGCCTGTCCCTCCGGCCGAAATGAAGAAGGGGTTTTACCTCCCTACCTCTCGGTATATATGTGCTGGCACACAGCTGGCCACCTGGACTACACAAGGATGCATTCCTCCGAGTGAGCCTGCTTGCACAGACCCTGTGCATGCTCAGGGAGGACGAGGAGCAGGTCGTCCTAGTAACTCTCTACTGGCCCACCCAGACTTGGTTCTCGGACCTCACACTCCTCGCATCAGCCCCTCCCTTGCAAATTCCCCTGAGGAAGGACTTTTTATCTCAGGGACGGGGCACCATCTGGCACCCTCGACCAGACCTCTGGAACCTCCATGTCTTGCCCCTGGACGGGACGCAGTACACCTCAGTGTCCTACCACCCGCTGTAGTTGACACAGTCATTCAGGCGAGGGCCCCCTCTAATATGAAGTGCCGGTATGCCTTGAAGAGGCATCTGTTCACTAAGTGGTGTTCTTCTCGGAACGCAAAGACCCCCAGAGGTGCGTAGTTGGCTCGGTGCTTTCCTTTCTGCAGGAGAGGTTGAAGGGACGGCTGTCCCCTCCACTTTGAAGCACAGGAGGTTGAATCCCTCCAGACCGTGCCTTGTTCCCTCGTGGGACCTCTCTGTAGTCCTGCAAGGCCTACGAGGGCCTCCCTTTGAGCCCTTAGAGTCAGCGGAGTTAAAATAACTCTCTGAAGATGGTGCTCACCTCCATTAAGAGGCAGACCAAGGCTGGCGTTGCTGTGTCCGTTGTGCACTTTACGCATCTATTTGGATCACATGCAGAGCTTTAGAGTCTCTAGTCTCTTTGGTGGACAACGGAAAGGAAGTGCTGTCTCCAAGCAGGGGATCGCCCACTGCGTCATTGACACCATAGCTAATGCTTACCAAGCTCAGCATGTGCCGCCCCTGGGAGAGCTACGAGCCCATTCTACTAGGAGTGTGGCGGCCTCCTGGGCTCTGACCAGCGGTGCCTCTCTAACAGACATTTGCAGAGCAGCGGGCTGGGCTACATTCAACACCTTTGCGAGGTTCTATAATCTCCAGGTTGAGCCGGTTTTGGCCATTGTCTTAGCAGGAACAAACAGGTAAGTCCGGGTCAGCCAACCGGGTATTTCGCTTGCGCTTAGCACCTTTCAGCTCCCTTGAGGTGAAGATGTGCGTTGTTGATCGTTTACAAATGTGTTCCCTGTTTGACTTCCTCCTAGCCCTGTGGCAGGCAAGTCTGCCGGCTCAGTACTTGTGCTAACTAAGCTCCATACTGGGACAGGTGCTCCGCATGTGCTGGTTCCCCAGAGGTAACCCATTGTGACGTATATTCTGCTGAAAAACGTTTCCCTATTGGCAGACTGCATCTTGGGCAGAGGCCCCTCTGCCCCAGTCACCATGCTCGTAGAGACTCCTGCCCCATTGGATAGGACCTACCATGGGACTTCTCCACATGACATACTTCTGACTAGAATCGGCAAGACCATGTGATGTACCTACACTTAAAACTCCACTGTCCCTCCTGCTACAATGCTGAACTACCCACTGAAATGGCCAGGACCTTATTCTTGGCTCCTCAGCACAAAACCTGAATGAGTGGTATGTCCTGGGGAGTGGCATGCAAATTCCACTCGCCAATTTCCATTGGCATTTTGTCAAAGATTAGAGGTGTCTTAGGCTCCCAAAAGTCACTCCTATCAGGGAACGGAGGTTACAGAATTAACCAGGACGTTCCCTTGCCCTTTTAATATGGGCTATAATGGGTTAATGCAGTCCAGCCTTTACTGTAAAAGCCCCATGATGTTAAGGCCACGATGAGCCTGACATGCTCCCACTGAACTTCCACTGAGGTGACAATAAGGCACAACCCGTATTGAGTTCCAGCCCTAAATCTCCATGAGAGGGTGAGCCGGGCTAAATGTCAGGCCACGAGCTGCCCTCTCCCCTGGGACTAGATATTTCCATGTGTTTTCCCCTCCCCCTTTGTGAGCCTATTGACCAGCTGCCCTTATTTTCATACTTTATAAAATTACAGTCTTTGGTTTAGCTGTCCCCATTTAGTGAATGCTGTTAGTATGCTGTTTTAGGGTTTTTACATTTTCTGCAGAACTAACTGTTTTACTGTGCAGGGCTCAACAGTAAGAATAGCCCGGGGCCAGTGTGAGAGAGTTCTGGGCCATTTGGTGTGGTTTGGTCTGGTCATTGGCAGTTTTGCTTAATTTGCTATCATTTCCAGCAAAAATACAGTATTTTTGAAATATACTATTTAACTATTACTATTTCTTTCCCTTTGAGATGTGAGATGTATGTGACTTGTGGTGCTTATCCAGTTGTAATAGATGGCTTTGATTGCTAGGCCTCAAAGGGATCTCCTCATTAGAGCATCTCCAGAGAACACATTGTACTCATTTTAATTGCCAAAACATTGAGGGAAAAATTCTGATTATTCTCTCAATTTATTGTCAGAGATCTGGATGTTCCTGATTCTTTTTAATAAGGCTGGGCTAAATTTAGACTAAGTGTTCATGTAGCCTGACCATCTGTAAGCGTGCATGTGTACCCTTTTGATGATGACCGTGAATAATGCAAGGTTAAACATAATGGTCTTTTTACTTGAAAATGAACAGCCACACATGATACAGATGCTTGTGGATCACTTTGTGCACTGGCCACATAGCATTACAGGTGTGAATTGCACTGATTGCCATGGACGTCATGCTTGGTCTTAATGAGCATGAGGGACTGCGTGCCTGGGTTTGCTTGGCTACAATTTGACGTTTGTCTCAATTCGAAAAAGGCTTTATAAAGAAATAATTTTTTGAATGGTTTTAAATGCAAAACATTTTCTTTTAGGGTTAGGGGATAGAATTTATAGTCTGTACAGTATAAAAATCATTATGTCTATGGAGAGTCCTCATAAGGATAGCCGCACTAACATGCGTGTGTGTGTTTGATTTGCTCTGTTGGTTACACACTGTGCCATCTTAGTTTTTCTGCTCTGCAAGGGTTTTGTTGACAGAACTGAAAGCCTGACATATAGGTTTAAATTATGGATCAGGCTTTCGAGTACTCTCTGTGTGTGTGTGTGTGTGGGGGGGGTTGTGTGTGGGTTTGTGTGTGGGTTTGTGTGTGTGTGTGCATATCTCTCTGTTTCCTAGTTTCTCTCTCTAGATGGCCTGGATTCCAAGAAAACACTCTACTATAACATCACTACTGCACTCTCACAATTTTCCTGGATGACTTCCCTCTCAGTCATGTCCGGAGCGGTAAAATTGACCAGGAGTTTCCCATTACGTCATCTGATATGGTTCAAGAACCGTTTCTATTATATGATCGTCCACTGTATCTTCTTCCATGTTATCCTCGTGCAGCGAACAGGAAGATTATCAGATTTAATCAGATGTAATCCTTAAAGCTAAAGCAGTTCTAGCATGATTTACTACTGTAAAAATCCTAAAGCCTTTGCAAACAATAGATTCCCCTAGTTATGACATGAGGGGTTTGGGGAACTGTCTTGAAACTAGCACATCATACAAATTAGATACTGCCATTTGGAAGTAAAAATATTTTACTTACATTAACAGACTTGCATTAAAATAGGGACACTAAATGTCTAGAAACTAGAACATTGTATGGACTTGAGGTGGACACTTTTGATTTTGAAAAATCCACAGTATCTTGGTAACCACCTATCAATGCTTTAGCAACTACCCACAACACCCTAGCAACCACATAGCAAAGCCCTTGCAACAGCACACAACACCCTTGCATCATGACAGCATGTGTTAAACAGGCAAGCACCACTCACATTTTCTTCATTAAATGCAAAAAATGATATTGTGTATTTTACAGCAAAGCTATGTACAGTACACTTACAACTGGGACAGTCCCACCTGGAGTTATAGGTTAAATCGGGGTTCCCAGCAGCTCTTCAGTTAAATCATGACTGGGTTTTACACAGCAATCTTCTTTAACATCCCAGATTTTTACTTCCTAAGCTGCATTTCTATGTAAAGTAAAAAATGCACTTTGTACATACTGTAAGGATCATATTAATAACTTCACCATAATAACAAACCACAATCTCTACAACCATTTAGCACAGCATTTATGCTTTAACTGGCTTTATGCCATGTTACTTAGTTGGGAGTCCTGTTAGAAACAGAGAACAAATGGACAGGGCGTTTTCTTTCTGACCAAACTGAAGCCATGTGACTTCCCCTCAGTTGTCATGAATGGATCAGAGGCACAGCAGGAGGTCCTCTTCCATTTGTGGCATTTACCAGCTGCAGATGATTGGGATGCATTGATTTATCTGTGTATTGATTATTTTTCTGAGATGGATGAGATTCGCCCATGGGTGAGTTTTGTGTTTGTGCATGCGGTAGGGTTGCAGGAGTCTTTCATGCATATGCAGTTACATCAAGCAGCAGCTGTCAGGAGAGGGTGTTCAGTCATATAGAGAGCAACAGTGCTTGTCCTCTTTTTCAGCCGTCTTGATTCCAGAAGCATTTTACTCATTAATTTTTTTTTCCATTGGGATTTAATGAAATATTTCATAAAAGTGTTCCAAGCCATTAACCAAACCAAACAGCTTTGAGGTGAACTACAACATTACAAATTTTGCTTTGAAATGGAAAAATTATTTGAAAATTGGACAAAAAGACAAAGGTGCAAGACTGCTTACTTAACGTCTTTCATGAGGGAATGAACTACAGTCCCATGAAGCGTTGTAAATGATGTAATCGAATAAAAATGTATGGAAATATTTATGTGCAAGACTGCTTACTTAACGTCTTTCATGATGGAATGAACTACAGTCCCATGAAGCATTGTAAATGATGTAATCGAATAAAAATTTATGGAAATATACTGAATAAAACTATTGATATAAACTTGTTAATTATAAGTAAAGAAACTATGTTTAATAAAGTTTGTTACAAAATATTTAGAAATACTCGGTTGTGTTATTCGCAGTGTGTCATGGGAATCGGTGATTTATGTAGGGATCTTTTGGAGTGCTCTTTTTGCCTTAATTGTCTGAATAGCAGATATTTTGGTTAATGTATTGGGTACTGTGAATAACAACTGTGGCCATCATGTTTTAAAGGATTAGTTTACCAAAAATGTAAAGCTGGTCCATATGATTTTCAATGAATTAAGACATAAATTTCAGTCTGTTCTTAGTGCGAATGTATTGTATTCTTCAGAAGACTTTTTATATCACACATTATTAAAGCCTTACTTGTATGGTTCTTTTATAGTGTTTTAAAAAAATAAAAAAATATATATATATATATATATATATATATATATATATATATATATATATATATATATATATATTATTATTATTATTATTTGGAGTCTTGAAACTTACATTGGGTTTTTTAACACAATTGTTTTTTTTGACACCACTTCACTGACTAAAGGCTAGACACATTTCATTCCAACCTGATCTAATAGAAATATGTAAGAATAATAAAAGATGGCAAATTTGTAAGAAATCCTATGACTTTGGTCATACTAAAATATATGACTTATACACTAATTAATAAAATATGCTTCCCAAATGTTTTTACCTTTTTACACTGTGTAAAAAGTTAAACCTAGCAATGAAGTATAAAACTAAACCTAACCATTATAGTAATGAAAAAACACTGTTGTTTACTGAAAGCTAAAGTTCTGTGTTTCGAATGCATTTTTGTGATATTGTTTCCTAATTTTAATCCCTAACCCAAAACCCATACCTAAACCTAGCCATTAAGTGCAACACCTTACCCAGACCCTGAACATAACGATGATAGAAATGTAAAAAAAAACCTGTTGTATACGACGGAAGAAAGTGAAAGTTCCGGGCTCAGAATGCTTGTTCATTATGTATTCTGTAACTTTAACCCCTATCCCAAACCCAGTCCTAATACCTAAATCTGTACCTAAACCTAACCAGAATTGTAACTTGTGAGCATTATTTTTATTGAAAAATATGTTTTGTGTACGACATAAAAAGTAAATCTGAGGGTTTTGAAGGAGAGAGAGGAAGCATATATTATTTATTTCCTACGTTTTTGTACGAAGTCAAAGGATTTCTTACAAATTCTCCATCATGTACTATTCTTACGAATTCTCATGAGACTGTATTGTCCATTCCTTCCTCTGTGCTGTTTCTTTTTTATTATTATTTTGCTCTGTTGAGATCAGAATTATGTGGAATTATAATTTGATCTTTGGAAAACTGTGCATGTCTTCATAATGAACAAATGTGGTAAATACTGTAAATCCATCAATTGTGCGCAATGCTAAAAACTACTGTCTTTTTCTTAGGTCATCCAGAGGTCGCGTGCATGTGGAGATCAGCGGGCCACTCTGCAGGATTTATTGCATTGGCGGAGGAGTGTTTGTAATGGTCGACCAGACTGGCAAAACGCTTGGCTTCACACAAACCCCTCACCCACCCTAAAGAAGAAGAACAAGAGTCCCATGATCAAGAAAACATCGCCCTAGAGATTGTGGTCTTCTTGAGTCAAACCTCAGTTATTCTGACTGCACGCTTTAGGACCAATGGTCCTTTTTTATGTTAAAGAATTGCCCTTTACATAGGAATGAAAGCAGGTCTGGACTCTAAGGTCAAGTGTGAAGGGTGTCCAAATGAATGGAGGAGGTAGTTGCATTTCGTCTCCCCTAATTTTGTCCTTCTCTCTTTCTTCTCTTCACTTCTTCTGAAAGAATGAAGAGATCTATTGCAACAAAATTGCTCCACACAAACTAATGGCTAACTGGGACCAAATAACATGAAGCCCTAAAGACTGCCGAGCCCAAACCTTAAGAGAGAAAGATTAATCACTGGGTAGACACAAAGGGCATGGCTATTATGAATCCCATTCACAATGTACTAAACATTGTGCTGTTTAGAAGATCTGGAAGATCTGATCACATTGCCTTGAATTGCAACACATCAACGCTAGTATTAGGGCTGTGAAAACATATCTCTAAAGTGCTACTGTGAGCTATATTTTAAGTCTACAATGTTGGCCATATTTTATTTTGAAACTGGTGCTAGTCAATCCACATGTGACTGTTGCTGCCTGGGTTGGGTAAAAAGTGCCAGTTCTGGCTCAACTCAAGTACTGCAAGACACAAGGTTGTGACAGACATCCTTAAAGTTTACAAGAAAAATAAACTTTCTCTGTGTTGACCTCTGAAGTCTAGTTTTATGACAAAGTCCTTCTTCAGGTTCAGAGAAGCAGCTACACCCCATGCTTTTTCAGGTGCTTTGGTTACCCTCTATCAGAGGCAACCATCACACAGAGGTTTCGACCTTAAGAAGAGGTCAGGGTTCAGGGAAATTACAAGGAACATCCCAGGTCCATGACATCTTCACCAGCTTCTGGAATACCTTCATCATACTGTGAAAATCTTTTCACTCTAGGCCTGTGTTTCTCAATCCTGGTCTTCGCTGCTAAAAAATACAGCTTAACCAGCATGCAATTCCCATGCAGATCTAAGCTGGTTAATGCTGGTTAGTGCTGATTTGGTGCTGATCTAGTTGGTGGACCAGCAAAACCCAGCTGGTGAAGTTAGTTGACCTGCATGGTCTTTCAGGTGAAGCTAATTTAGCTAATTAAAAAGCCTGGTAGGGTCACCAGCACACCAGGTGTGCTTATCATTTGAAAAATTGTGCCTCCTCATTTCCTTTCCTTGCTTCCTTTCCTTGCTTCCTAGCTCCACCCTCTTAGGAAATGAGGAAAGGATCCAAGGAAAGGAAATGAGGATGGATGAGTCAAAGACAGATTTGTAAAATTAAATGTCCTGCTCCCTTGCATGTCAGTTCAGACCATGTTTTAGCACAGCTACAGTACCTCGGCCCACTTGCTGTTACGTTATTGACACATTTATTTATAAATAAATTCTTAATAAATCCAAATAATTCAAGATGCACTGTTGAAGTATGTGCCAATTATGGATTATTTAAACTGCAAAGGTGATACATTAATTAAAACTATTTTGTCAGATGTAAAGGGAGAGGAGAATTAATAAGTGTGTCAGGTGCTTCGACCAAAAATTCTTCCGCATAGGATGCTCCTGTGTTTCCTCACTCAAGCTTCCTCTGGAAGCTTTCTCCGTCCTTTGGCCTTGCCTCCTCGCAGTGCATTTAGAGAATTGATACATCCTACATGATGACAGATTTCGATCACTTTCCTGGTTACAGGCTTGAGGGCGGAGTTGCGAGGAAACGAGGATGCACTCGTATTATTAGCATGTCATGCTGGGGGTCCACCACACAAAACACAACTTAAGCTGTTGACCAGAAATGCAGGGTTGGGGAACATCATTGCACATTTTGGAATGGGTGTCTCCTTTATTTGATAGGTATGGTTCCTCTGGGAATCCAAATAAACACAATAAAAAGTGTTTGAATGTTGCATGCAACATTTGCGAGAGTTTTTGCAAATCGAAGGTTCCCTTCTAGACTTGACCCATTTCATGCCTTGGAGCCTCTACTAATTAGTTGATGAGTTGTAATCAGGTGTGTTATATAAGGGTGACATCCAACATGTGCATTCCTAGGGACCAGGATTGAGAACCAATGCTCTAGGCTAAATATGCACACACCTCCACAACATGAAATGGCCATCCAAAAGCTTTGTCATGAACTGTTGGAAAACTGAAGACACCTGCCTTTATTTAATGGTTAAAGAGCACAAATTTCCAAATACACCTGTAGACGGACCAGTCATTACAGAGGATGGATGCTACTGCTGATTTGACGTTTACAGAAGTACAGAGCTGTAATCTGACAACTCTACAACATCTCTCATATCAAACTTTATTGATATTTCCTCAAGGTGCTTATGTAAGAATGCTATCAGTTTTATGGATAACACGCACTCTTGTGCTTGTCACTAACTTGGTAGTCAATCAGTACAAATAGAACCTATGACCTTTCAGACAATTTGTTGCTATCAATGTTCCTTGTGTTCAAAGCTACACAGAGGCCTCTGGACAGAGGTGAGGGATGTTTTGTTTATACATACAGTGGGCACGTAAAGATTTATTACCTGAACGTACAAAAACATAAGTATTGTTGGACTTGGACACAGTTTCTGGCTTGCACCAGGAGACCCACCATAAGCACAGCCTCATGTGCAGGCACTTTTCTGAGAATAATTAAGACTTCACATGTACTGGTTGTCTTCAATATGTCTGAATAGATTGGTAGTGCACAGATTGTGAAGGCGGAATGTTTTATGAGTATATTGCAAAATCATTGTCTTTTAAGTGGAAAGAGATTACTGAATGTTCAAGGATAACTGCAATGACAGAAAGACTAAGGTGTTTAATTTTAGTCAAGTCATTTTTATTTGTATAGCGCCTTTCACAACACACATAATTTCAAAGCAGCTTTACAGATGATCACCATTAACAGATGATAAAACTGTAATGTCTATAATGTCTTAGAGTCATCATTGTGTATTTTGATCAAATATGATTTTGAATTGTGTAATTAAATAATTATTGTAATTATATCCCTAGTGAGCAAGCCGAAGGCAACTGTGTCAAGGAACACAAAACTCCATGTTAATGGAGAAAAATAACCTTGGGAGAAACCAGGCTCAATGTGGGAGCCAGTTCGCCTCTGGCTAACATCATGAATATAATGCCAATAGTACTTATGTATAGTGCAAGTCATGGTTTCAAATTATTAAACTAAGTAAGTGTTAAGGGTCAGTGTTTAAACAATGATTTTGAATGAACTGTAGGATTAATGACTAATGTCTTCGAAGTCCATCCTGGATTAATTGCAGAAGTTCACATAGATGCAAATGTCCTTGTTAGTTAGCAGATGAAGGGTTTTATTGCCAATTAATTGATAGTCAATTTATTCCATTTCAAGAGTATAGTCCATCATTAGACCGAGGTGATGTAGGCAGAGATCAGTTTGGTGCATTGCAGTTCAACCTGGCCTGTAATTTCGGTGAGGTCTATCCTAAATCCTAGGTTCAGGCAATGGCATATGAAGTATCCCTTGTCTTGTGGTTGGAGTTGGCATCAGTTCATCCTCTGAAGTCCATCGTAATAGACTGAAGTGACGTTTGGCTGTTATTAGTCATCATCACTCAGCGACACGTAGCAGTGGATTCAAACAAGAAGCAGGAATGGAGCTGGATCCAGTCATTTCTGGTGACCTAAGTGTAGGAGTTCTGAGGTTGAGACAGGGAAATAAATAGAATAATATTAGCATAGATGCCATTACAGAATTATAGATCACGATCAATGTTCACGATCAATGTTTCTGGTTCTGGCAGACCTTACAAAAGCAGCCTAAATGTGAGTTGAAGGCTAAATAGATGAGTCTTTAATCTAGACTTAAACTGAGTGTGTCTGCATCTCGAACAGTGTTAGGGAGACTATTCCATAGTTTATGAGCCAAATATGAAAAGGATCTACCTCCTTTTGTGGATTTTGATATTCTAGGAGCTATTAACAGGACAGAATTTTGCGTGGAATATATGGAATATAGCGTGATAGAAGGTCACTTAAGTACTGTGGAGCTAAACCATTCAAAGCTTCAGAATTGTTTTAATTAATACGAAATTGAACAGGTAGCCAATGTAATGACGATAAAATGGGGCTAATATGATCATATTCCTTGGTTCTAGTCAGCAAACTAGCTGCTGCATTTTGAAACAATTGATGTATATTTATTGATCTTGCTCCATGGAAAATGCTCTGTTTTCTGAGCTGCTTTCTTGAGAGCATGAGTGTGATCATTGTACCATGGTGCAGGGCTTTTTTCTTTAATTGAAGGGGGGCGACACTATAAAGAGTGCTAGAGATGACTATTTATATTTTCTGTTATTTCATCAAGTTCTTCTGGGCTTTGGGGTTTACTGAGTGTATGAGATAGATCTGGAAGATTATTGGTGAAGCTATCTTTAGTGGTCGAAAGAATAGTTCTACCTGAACAATAGCGTGGTGTAGATTGAGTTACATTAGCTGATCGCAGCATACAAGAGACGAGGTAAAGATCCGAGATGTCATCGCTCTGCGGCAGAATTTCTATAGTATCAACATCAACTCCATATGACAGAAATAAAATCTAGCATATGATTATGGCGATGAGTTGGTCCTGTTACATTTTGTCTGACTCCAAGAGAGTTGCGAATATCGATAAATGCTAATCCCAATGTGACATTTTCATTATCTATGTGAATGTTGAGTTCACCTACAAGTAAAGCTCTATCTATGAGCTTTACTCTTTTTATTTAGATCTGACGGTGTCACATTAAGCATTATTAGTTCAAAAGGTCAGAATTGGTACAGGCTACAAACACTCGTGCAGCATGCCTTAGGAACAGGAAGTATGAATATAATTTTAGTACAGAAGGATTGTTTGTTCATAATGAACTCTTTACCCGTTCTACATCCCCACAAGACTGTGGTCAGTATTAGAATTGTATGAAGATCTCAAATGTGTTGTACAGAACATCTGTGTTTGTGCAAGTATATTTGAGTTGCACTTTGCCTCAGCATTTAACTTAGGCCTCATGAAGTGCCCATTCCTGCAAGCATGCTTATTCTAAAGGGTGGAGTCCTGTCTTGCTGAAAAAATTGTATGTACAGTATATGTCACCAAATTACACAACAATGTTACACCTTCTAAAAACAGCCCATTCAGCCCACTTTGACACAACTACTAATCCAATACACAGCCAAGTCAAGGTCTTTGCTCAATAGTTGAATGTACATAGTTATATATGCATATATATGTTTTTTTGTGTAGGCCGGGACAACTAAGGAACACAATGGCATTTATGTCCAGACTCTGTCTGGCTCTAAAAACTATTATACATAATTCTCAAATCACCCTAATGGGCTGCGAAGGCTTACTTGTGTCATAGCTGTATTTCAACATTACACTTATGGTTCCCTAGTAATGTAAATAGCCCTCCTTCCCCCCATTCCTTTTGATGGTGTTTAACAATCTTTCATTACCGTGCAGATCAGATACGCATACCAAAAATGACTGTGCTTTTTTATCTACTGCAGGCCAGGTCTAAAGAGACCGGAACACTTCTTGTCGGTCTCTCAACCTGTGTAACAACAATAGTTGCTTCAAATCACTACTGCTTAGCAGGGTTACTAATACTAGTATCTGAAATGTTTATTTATTGAAAATCTTTATTTTATAAATAATTGACTTGCCGTTGATATTACAAAGCAAAAAGAGAATCAAAAGAATTGTACATAATGGGCCCATTTTTCTACTCTTGTATTGAAAAAGGAACGTATCTTACTGCATGAGATCTCTGTGATGTCCACGGCCACATCCGTCAGTTTTTCTGTGCTTAGTCTGCTATGTTGTGGAGATGTAGTCATCATTCGATCATACTCTGTCTTACCTGGTGCTGTGGAACCATCTGGATCCCTCTCAAAACATTTGATGTGATGACGACCTCCCCCCAGTCAAACAGTCTCATTTTAATGGACTTTATGTTTTGGTGGCAGAACTTAAATGACAGTCATGGATTGGTCAAGATAAAATTGTTGAGATTGTAGAGAACATGTCCATCTCTAAGATGAGAACAAACTCATTCCAGTGCTTGCTCAAATATGCTGAGCTGAACTAAATAGTGAATGCACATGGTTGTTGCTGTCTTTTGTAGTCAATGTGTTTGTTTTTATTTTCTCTTGCATTTTGATCCTTCTGTAAATTATATATATATATGCTTATTACTTCCATACATATATGTTTGTGTGCAAAGAAAAAAATGGTCTTGGTACATATTTTGTTTAGAATTTTTTTTATAAAATACCTGTACAGCAATAAAGCAAAACAATGTGAGTCAACTGAGATAAATTCTGATTATTTCTTAAAGTTATTAAAATATAAATTTATTTTTACCAAAAATATATAAATAACGAATTACATGAAGGGATTGACTATAAACTGAATATTTGCAACATAGTTTGACCATTTGTAGCTAGATTTTTAACAATGGCTATTTGATTAAAATCATGGTTCCTCAAGCCATTCCAAAGCAAATAAATAAATATCAATAATTATAAAAGGTGCACTCAGTAACTTTTTGTTTGTGTCATCTTGGACTTACAGTGGCGCCTATGGTGTGGATGCAGCACTGTTCAAAATCAATAGTTTTCCTTTGCAGATGCCATTGTAGAAATTCACTATTCACAATCAGCCATGATTAATTTAATCCAACAGTGAAAGTGTCCAATAACAAGACGGTTACTGAGATTAAGAGAGTAGGATTCAGCTGGTCATGTGATTCTAAATTGGCAGCCCCCATTAGGGGGCCCCTCCCCATGCAAGTAGATTAAAACAGCTTTTACTGATATGACTAGAGTCCTTATCTCACGAGTGCTCATGATTTTATACATATATTTCAAAATTGTAATTAATTTCTTTAGGACCTTTTTTGTCAAAAGGCTAAAAAAATATATGAAAGCAATATAATTTTACTATATTTATTTATTTATTATTATTATTTTGCGATATTGCCCAGGTTGCTATTTCCAGGTTAGTAAATTTTCAATGACTGTTAAACTGTCATTGTACATTACATGTTTTGCATGAAGGGTAGATTACAATCTCACAAATGGGCAGAAATAAAGGCTTTCCTCCTGCCTGACAGAAAACATCCAGAGCTGTTCCCAAGCACACAGGGTATGTAAACATGTGTGTAATATTGCATAATGTGGAGATGTGAATGAGAGCTGGGTGTGTGTGTTTACTGTTGGAGAGTGCAGCGCTGGGTGCAGTACTTGTGTAAGCTGATTACACATTTATCGCTCACTGGGCCATAAAGACATGCAAAGACTCGTAAATCAAACCGCACAGATAAGCACACACATGCCATTTGAGTCTCATGTTCAAAACAACACCGTGTGCTATCCAACTGTAAGCATTATTTGCTACAATGAGCGCACCCTTGCAATATACATAATTTTGGCAATATAACAGCTCCAACCCCCAATACATACACACATGCACAACATCTAAACAGTTACTATCTGTCACCAAGAAAACTTAAATCAGAAACTATGAATTCATTATTTGATTACTGACACCTCCCATTGCATGCATGTTTGCTGAATGGAAATAGGGGAGACCAAGGCCAGTTGTCACACATGGAAGTTATCACAAGGGCTTTCTCTCAGTAACTACAGTTTTGAGTCGAAAGTTCAGTAGTTTATATGTTGGTTTCAAATAGTAAACCATCGGCGTACATTTAAGCAAGGGTAAACTCTATAATGAAGGTAGATTTTATTTGAAAGATGAAACTGTCTTCTCAAGACAAGGTTTTTTCTTAAATTTCCAGTCAGGGCAAGTTATACAAATTTGTTTTGTTGTCACATTCAAGACACAAATAAAAGACTTCTTACTGGAGGATCGATTGTGACTACTTACCACCTATAGTGTGCCATATAATTTCAGAACATATCCCGCAATTGAGGCAAGTTTTATAGCCAAGACTTCAATGTATCTGCCTATGCAGATATTAACTTTCCAAATTAAACCTACCCTGAGAAATATCCAATGGAGTGCAGTGTTACAACTAGCCCCAGTCTCCCCTATAGAGTTTGGGTAAACCATATATTACATATTAATCAGTGGATATCAATAAATGGATTGTCAATCAGTCATATCAAAGGATTATATTTGTTATTTGAAAAAAGCCAGTAATGAAAGCATTTTAAGGGAAGGGTAAGGAGACCTATGGGGGCTCTTATTATATTTGGAAATCTACATGGCTTTACTTACAGGTGAAACTCAAAAAATTAGAATATCGTGCAAAAGTTCATTAATTTCAGTAATTCAACTTAAAAGGTGAAACTAATATATTATATAGACTCATTACAAGCAAAGTAAGATATTTCAAGCCTTTATTTGATGTAATTTTGATGATTATGACTTACAGCTTATGAAAACCCCAAATTCAGAATCTCAGAAAATTAGAATATTACATGAAATCAATAAAAAAAAGGATTTTAAATACAGAAATTTCGGCCCTCTGAAAAGTATAATCATGCATATGTACTCAGTACTTGGTTTGGGCCCCTTTTGCATTAATTACTGCCTCAGTGCGGCGTGGCATGGATGCTATCAGCCTGTGGCACTGCTGAGGTGTTATGGAAGACCAAGATGCTTCAATAGCGGCCTTCAGCTCTTCTGCATTGTTTGGTCTCATGTCTCTCATCTTTCTCTTGGCAATGCCCCATAGATTCTCTATGGGGTTCAGGTCAGGCGAGTTTGCTGGCCAATCAAGCACAGTAATACCATGGTCATTGAACCAGGTTTTGGTACTTTTGGCAGTGTGGGCAGGTGCCAAGTCCTGCTGGAAAATGAAGTCAGCATCTCCATAAAGCTTGTCTGCTGAAGGAAGCATGAAGTGCTCTAAAATGTCCCGGTAGACGGCTGAGTTGACTCTGGACTTAATAAAGCACAGTGGACCAACACCAGCCGATGACATGGCTCCCCAAACCAACACAGACTGTGGAAACTTCACACTGGATTTCAAGCATCTTGGATTGTGTGCCTCTCCATTCTTCCTCCAGACTCTGGGACTTTGGTTTCCAAATGACATGCAAAATTTGCTCTCATCAGAAAAGAGGACTTTGGACCACTGAGCAACAGACCAGTTCTTTTTTTCTTTAGCCCAGGTAAGACGTTTGACATTTGAAGCCCATGTCCAGGACCCGTCTGTGTGTGGTGGCTCTTGATGCAGTAACTCCAGCCTCAGTCCACTCCTTGTGAAGCTCCCCACACATTTGAATGGCCTTTTCCTGACAATCCTCTCCAGGCTACGGTCATCCCTGCTGCTTGTGCACCTTTTTCTTCCACACTTTTCCCTTCCACTTAACTTTCTATTAATGTGCTTTGATACAGCACTTTGAGAACATCCAACTTCTTTTGCAATTACCTTTTGAGGTTTTCCCTCCTTGTGGAGGGTGTCAATGATGGTTTTCTGCACAACTGTCAGGTCAGCAGTCTTCCCCATGATTGTGAATTCAACTGAACCAGACTGAGAGACCATTTAAAGGCTCAGGAACCCTTTGCAGGTGTTTAGCTGATTAGAGTGTGACACTTTGAGCCTACAATACTGAACCTATTCACAATATTCTAATTTTCTGAGATTCTGAATTTGGGGTTTTCATAAGCTGTAAGCCATAATCATCAAAATTATATCAAATAAAGGCTTGAAATATCTTACTTTGCTTGTAATGAGTCTATATAATATATTAGTTTCACCTTTTAAGTTGAATTACTGAAATTAATGAACTTTTGCACGATATTCTAATTTTTCGAGTTTCACCTGTATTACACATTCAGATACAGCATTTTACCTGCCATGTACCCCATCAGTAGATCAACGTTGACAGTTTGAAATGAAATTGTTGTGAATTTACATTACAGTGTGAAGACCATTAACAGCAACTGATATAATGTGAGGGTTTGGGCTTGACATGCTCTTTACACATGCTTGCACACTCTTTAAAAAGAGACAGAGTGTACCTCCATAGCAGGACACCTATTATAAGGATTAGAGAATGATTTTGACTTAACTTCTCCTGTCATTTGCCAATGTTGACACATTTATCAGGCTGTGAAGGAAAAGCATCTCTCTCCTATTCCAGTTAGGATCTGGCTTTCCAGGGATTTTCTTCCAATCAATCGGAGCTATGGCCTAAAAAGAACAAGTGCAGATGGAGATAGAGGTCTGCACAGGCCTCAAAATGAAACCCGAACCTGACCCGTATGCGAGACTGTGTGGCCCGACCCTACTCGGCCCAAATGGTACCGTCAGATTATAAACCCGAAACTGTTCACAAATTTCAAAACATCAGGAGCGCTCCTACGATGCCTTAAAATGAATTGCTAATTGTTCTTGATATGATTGTTCAAATAATGTTGAATAAACTGTAATTTTACCCTCCTTTAGATTTTATTTCCATATGTGCAAGGAGTAATTCATGTTTTTATTAACACATCTTTTTAAATTCCACTGGGAATATTCACTTCAGTTGCATCCGTCCCTACACCCGCATTCACCATCATACATTTTCCTTCATTTTAAGTCTTTATATTACTCTACATGCTAATAGTCTATTAACACTGTGTTTAACTTGTGGTGAATTATTGCATTATGGGCCATTAAAATGTGTTATGCATGTGGAGTGGTATCAGAGTGACTCCATAGTGACACTACAGTGTGACTCATAAAAAAGGTTTCGCACTCCAAGCAAAATCATGTGCACCGCTTATATAATCTGGGCATCGACCGCAAGAACTGAGCCCTTTCCTTCTGACTGTATAGCAACCCTTTATCTAGTGCATGTGAGAGTTCTGAAGGGGAAACAGTTTTAGGTTGAATCAGATATGATACTGTGAACTGGTTAACTTAGGTTTGCACATGCATGCTAAGGGCAATTCAACCACCAAAAACATGCACACATTATAACTGCAAAACCCAGCTGACCCTGTATGAATTAAGTTATGCATGCATGTTACAGACGTGTGACCACAGTATTATGGCAGATCTGACCGTACTAAGATTAAGGACTGTGTTGAACATTTTCCACCATGCTCAATTTTTATCTGTCAGTAAAATATTGGGTCTGTTCCAAAACGTCTGCCTACATAGGCAGCTGTCTTCTATGGCAACTTCCTACCTGAAATGATGCCTCACTAGAGAGCGATTTGGAATGCCTACAAAGGCAGCTCCACGCATCATGCAAATAGCGCTCCTCATGCGCAGCTCACAAGATTCAACTCGCAACTGATTTCAATACAGGTGACCTATTGTAAAATTACATTGACATTACAAGAACTTCTAGCAGGAAGACTCGCAGACTTGAGTGAAATTTAAGATGACATTTATTTAATGAATATAAAACAGAAAAGGAATGTCTCACTTTGGCGTAGGCCCCGTTTGCCGGTCCGAGGAAGTTGTACTCTGAACCGTCTTATACTCCCGAAGATAGGAGGCAGGGGCGAGGAGCCTACCCCGTGCAGGACGGGACTCGACTGGTGGTGGTGGTGAGGTGGTGGAGGTTGCCGCATTAGCACACTGAAACATCAATTTGATAGATTGTGAGCAGATTTATAAAACAATGGCTTTCATGTGATTGGCTAGGAATTACACAGCTAATGGTGCAATGATGTACAGTTGCTAGTCTTCCCGCTAGAACTACGCTGTGCTTACATTTCTGTGGTGGGAGCTCTCTTAGTCTTACCAAGCCCTGTATTGCGTGTTCTTAGCTATGTTTAATTTAGCCTTTTCAACGTAAGAAAGATGTGAGAACAGACACTGTACTCTATATCCCATAAATGATTCCACTAGACAATACTTGGAATCTCTCATTTCTCAAAACTTTATTTACTCCCATAATTGAATCTCTTTTAGCAGCTTTACTGTGCAACCATTTCTAAAGTAGATACACTTAAAATATATAATTATTAAAAGATCTCCAGTTTTTTAATCTCATCGCATTTTGAATCATCCGTCAATGTTCTTAAAATTCAATAAAATACTACACATTTTTATTTAAAGCAATCTCTGCACCTACTGAACGCTGGAACAAATGGCATGTATGGACAGCAGGAAACTGGTCTGCTTAAGGATTGTGGGCCACTTTACACACGTTCCAGTCATTATACATATGCCATATTCTCTGGGAGGGCATGTTGACTACAAGTCAAAGGTCACCTGAGACAGAGGAAGAAATGAAGTGTGCAGGTGTTGAGGATGAAAATGAAATCGCCCCTATGTCATTTGACAGTCTGTTTCTTTGGTTTTAATAAGCAGTGTGTCTGTATGGCTTAATGAATTAAACAGTCACAGACCGTAGGACAATAAAAAGATACAGGGTGTAGGAAATAGAGAAAGCATCATTAGAAAGACCACATGCATAAAATAATAATGTGGATGGGGTAGAAAATATTGGAGGGTGACAGCAGTGTGAAAGTTTGTTCAATCCAGTGTTTATTCCATGTTTACGCTGATTAATTGTGAATATTCCCATTCAGTTTAATTTGTCATGTTGTTGATTTTGAAAAATTGTTCGACCTATACAGAACATGGTTGTATAAATATATTTCAACATTTGATTGTCACTTTATGTCCAATTTGAAATTCTGGGTCGTGTTCAGTGTTCAATTACAGAAGTCAGAGATCATCAGGGAGTATTTGCAAACATAAACAAACCAAAACCCCCCCCAAGAAATTACATTTATTTAAACATGATTTATTGCATTGACAAATACAATTGTATTTTTAGTTGTTGCTTTCCTGATTTGAAAGGTGTAGACCTGTGCTTATGTGAAATGATCAAGGAAATGCGGTAGTTTAAGAGTAGAATTCAGTTCAGCGGCATTAACCTGACCAGAAATTTGCTGCCTCATGTTTGGTATTGAATACTTCTCAGAATGTCATGGGTTTACTTTAAAATGTGATTAGAAAAACTTAGTGTCTCTGGAATGATGATGGTTTGGCTATTTAATCTACTTTCCCTCGATCCAAAGGGTCCCAATGTTAGAAAAGTGCCTGAAATTATATTATATTATATTATATTATATTATATTATATTATATTACATTACATTATACCACAGGTCTGTTGAATTGTTGATTCAAATTGGTTGACAGACGTTTTAAGGTGTGCAATTATTTTCTAGTAAACATGGCTATGAATTAGTTCCAGGATGTATACACACCCCTGCAACTTGATCAATACAACAATTTCTGTATTATCCAAAATAACTTTTAATATCTTTTAAAAGATATCACCCTTGTGCTACCCCTCTCTTTTGCTCTCACACACATGGACACAAACATACGCAAACACATACTCGGGAGCTACAAACAGAACCTTCATGTCAGCACACCCCTGCGGCTCAGTGGGGTTGTAAACAGTTGTTAAGCAACTGAAAAAGACAACGTTGCAGCTGAGCAGTATATTTAAAAGGATTAGTTCACCCAAAAATAAAAATGCTCTCAACACTTTCTCATCCTCATGTCATCTCAGATGTGTATGACTGTCTTTCTTTGGCAGAATACAAACGAAAACATTTTTGGAAGAATATTTCAGCTCTGTAGGTCCATAAAATGCAAGTGAATGGTTGGCACATTTTTTAAGCTCCAAAAAGCTTATATTGCCATCATAAAAGTAATCCATACGATTTTAGTAGATTAGTTCATGTCTTCTGAAGCGAACCTTAAATATATATCTAGGAATAGATACATATTGAAAATGTAAAAATAAATTCACTAGGGTCCAATAAACACTGCTTCTTGCATGACGTAAGCTCATTGGCAAGTTCACACGAGAAGTGATGCTTAAAATATGAAAAAATACAGAAGAACAGTGTTGTTCTCAACAGAGGAGCATAGAAATTCATACATAGATGCCTCACCGGCTGGTTTGGATGCGTCAACTGCAGCGTCATCTTGGAACAGTCAACAAGGAGAGCTGTTTGAATCAGTTTGAATGCAAGTTGTCGCGGAAAGATTTGCCGCTCCCTATCGCCATCTTCATCCTTGTGGGCCGTCCTTCAGCCAGGCTAGCGATAATCCTCGTTTGGGCAGCAGGGAAATGAGGTACACCTGATTGTGTGTTTAGCCACATCACTGCTGCCAATAAAACGCAGAGCACATCTCTTCTCGGGGAGCCGGCTTCTATTCTTCATGTGTGCACTCACTGGCTTCTCGGACCCCTGGCACAAGTTAGATGTGTCACTGGGGGCAGAACAGCATGCATCGCAGCTGACATACTAGAGGCCGGGTCGCCATCCCCTCACACCCGCTGCGGGCCTGGGAAGATAGGCCAGTGCCCCATACGCCATGAATCCAGGAGGCGAGTGCCGGGACATTCCAAAGACAATTCTCCGCCCTTTATGAAGCCCCTGTTTTGGAAACAGTATTGTGGTTCATTGGAACAGTTGTTAATACGTTATCTACGTATGAATATCTATGCAAACATTTTTAGTGTAGCCAAGTAGAGAAATTAAATGAAATTTAACTCTGGTCATAAATTGGACGTGGCCCCTTTAAGAGTTTTGTGATGCCTGCTGTGTTACACACATGTGTGCTGGTTAGAATGTGAGAGCAGATGTTGAGCTCCCGGTGTTGTTCATCGGTTGATAATTCTTTGGGATGCATATGGATTGCATGTATGGAGTTTGACCGCATTTTGGCACACGTATGATAACTGGCCTCCATATTTCATAACCATATTTCATTTTTGTATAAACATTTTTGTATATGGCCCCATCGACTGCTGTTTTTATTTTTTCATTTAATAAACAGCTGTCAAAATAAAACCCCAAAAGATACTTTTGTATCCTGTGGTGATTATTTTCAACTCACCGGCTACATTAGTAAAAAACATTTTTTTAAATGTATCTGTTTCTTACACAACTAGCGTTTTGCTTCAGAAGACATTTATTAACCCACTGGAGCCATATGGATTACTTTTATGATGACTATGTGTGCTTTTTGGAGCATTTCCAATATTTTTGGAATATTGGAATTATTGGAAATATTCTTCCTAAAATCTTTGTATGTATAAATAACGAGAACATTTTACATTTTGGGTGAACTATTCCTTTAAACTTACCTCTTGGCAATTTGAAGCAATGTTCCTGCCGACAAAAGCCAATGCAAACAGATGTAATCCCACACATGATTTGTCTCAGTTTCTCACTTTCGCTCACACACACACACGCACACACACACATGTTGTGTTTCCATGTTTTATGGGGACTTTCCATAGACATAATGGTTTTTATACTGTACAAACTTTATATTCTATCCCCTAAACCTAACCCTACCCCTAAACCTAACCCTCACAGAAAACCTTTGCATTTTTACATTTTCAAAAAACATAATTTAGTATGATTTATAAGCTGTTTTCCTCATGGGGACCGACAAAATGTCCCCACAAGGTCAAAAATTTCGGGTTTTACTATCCTTATGGGGACATTTGGTCCCCACAAAGTGATAAATACACGCTCACACAAACACACACACACACACACACACACACACACACACACACACACACACACATACACGCTCACACATACACACACACACACACACACACACACACACACACACACACACACACACACACTACCTTTTTTCTCCAGAATCTGAACTTTTGGTCGGATTTTAGGAGTGAATGCACTTAGCTGCATAGATAGCTATAGGATGCTCCCTTGTGGGAATTAGGCCCAATTTCTACATATGTGGACAAAACAAGACACACTAACCTTTACAACCAAATAGATTTCAATGAAAAAAATGTAAAGACGTTTCTTTCCAGACGCACTTTGGTTGGCGCTGTGCCAGTAGACGCACTTCACGGAAATCGACGCCATGCTGTTGTGCCACTTGACACAGTGCGTCAGGAGTTTAACACTTAAATGACAGTGTAGAGTGTTGTGAACAGTATTCAGTCAGTTTAATTTTATTTAAATTATGCTTGCATATACCGAAGCCAAAATACAATGTCCATGTGGGCGCAGGATCGCACAAGGATATTTGAAGATCCTTGATCATTTCAGTCTGGTCTTAACAGTTTATGTGGATTTGTGAAGATTGTTTTGTAAATCTGTCATAATGCCATTTACGATTTGCAACAAGGTTTTAACTGAAGGATGGAGTAGTGCAAGCTTGGACTTGCAGCTTGTGTCTGTTGCTCATTGATTTCATTTTTAGCTGTAAGTGATGTAATACAATGAAGAGGAATGCATATTTATTAACTCCACCTCCAAACCAAAATCCTAACCCTAACCTTCAGTAGAGTAGAAATGTGATCTTAGAGGAAAAATGGAACCTCTGAATTGCAGTTTTTACTCATTAGGCGAAAACTGCTGTCAGTGCAGGACAAGAACCATGGTTTCCCATGCTGCTGACACACCAAACGTTCGATCGCACCACAGGAAACGGTAAACACATCTGAACTGATGTAAAAATCTCTGATGGAAGATGCCATTAGTAACTCTGCTTGATGGGGTCGATGTCATAGTATTGAAACAGTCGGAAGCAACATGCTGACTTCCTCTGTGAACATATTGGGTGTTTATGTAAAGGGAGCCAGCTGGTACGTGATAGCTGTGCAATATGTGTAAACTTCACTCCCTTGGCCTCAAGAGGCGCACTAGCTTCTGAAATTAGGAGCTGTAGCCTTTAGCCTCCCCATTAGCATGCTAGCGTACCATGCTGTCTGATGTCGGTTCGTATCCTGCTCGGAGCAGATCGAGCAGGAGCGGTTACATTTACACATAATTTTTAAAGGCACAACAGCCTTTAATTGTAAGAATTGGGCAGAAATTGGATAATGGTCATGAAAAACTACATAATTACTGTTTTGGCAATATAGCACTTTACTAATATTATAAATAGAACTCAGGGAAAAAATCAAATATTTCAATAATACATGTATGGGATGACACTTTTAATAACTCTGGATAGCACACACTGTATCAAATCTCACAGGTGACAATGGTCTATTTGCATTGGATTCACAGGATTATCAAGGAGACAATCCTACTATGGAACTGTATTTTCTACGGGAAGAGAAGAGATGAGCAAATGGGCGAAATAGACTGAGAGAAAGAAAGAGAGACAGTTAATAAAGCAATAGAGAAGGGAAGTGTGCTGAGAAAGACAGATGATTAACTGTGCTGTATATTGGATGAAATTAGTGATGGTAAAGGAAAGACATCTTTCATAGGATGTAATGGAGCAAATATTAGTATTGCCCTTACAAAAGGAATGAAAAGAGAAAGACATTCTGTCATTATTTAATCCAGAGCTGTATGAAGGTTAATAAATCAGGACAGTTATTTTTGGGAGAACTATTCCTTTACAGTGACAGAAATGCTTTACAGTACATGGCCGTCATCAGCCACAAACCATGTCATGCCAAGCCATGACCTTCAGCCACAAAGCATAAACAATATACGGAAGCACATGATTACCCTTGATACTAACTCAGTACATCTGCTGAATGCCTCAAATAAATGTGAATGAACAATGACAACTATGTTCAGTGCCTTAAATGTGAACACACTTGGAGAACATGTAGTCGCTCACATAAGATGTCTTCTGTCAGACACAATGTGATTAGTTTGAATGTCCTACCTTAGTCGTAGGATTAAATTGGTGAGTCTAAAATGCCATCTTAATGCCTTTTTGATGCTTGACATTTTCATGTGGAAAAGGATGAACTGCTGATGCAAAGCATCTTCACCCACCCGCTATAAAATCAGATTTATTATGATGCTTTCATCAGTCGATTGAGTTACAGGAAGTGTAGTCTTCAGTGTTCAGTTTCAAATTAAATCAGTCCAATGTAAAAGGCACAGTGGATTAATTTAATCCTAATATAATCAGAGGCATTTGTTGAGTGGACTATGTTGTTTTGGCAAGGCAGTGTCACTGTGTTGTGGTCTTTTTTGTTTCACGCCTGCCAAGCTTCAACAAATGCCAGATCAATTTATATGGCTATGCTATGGGATATATACATCTGATAGGATTTTGAATACACTTTCACATGACAGAGATTTCATTTTGTCTCTGCTGCGCTCTGTCAATTCTTTGTTGTCTTTGCCTGCTCTTTGGTGCTGCCTTTCAATTTGGAAAGACAGAGGCAATTGAGGTGTTCATTATATGAGCCAGATGTTGGATGTACTCCAGGTAGGGAATGAGGATTTGCCAAGTGAAGGAGTTCAAGTACCTCGGGGTCTTGTTCACGAGTGAGGGGACAATGGAGCGGGAGGTTGGCCGGAGAGTCGGGGCAGCAGGGGCGGTATTGCACTCGCTCTATCGCACCGTTGTCACGAAAAGAGAGCTGAGCCGAAAGGCAAAGCTCTCGATCTACCGGTCAATTTTTGTTCCTACCCTCACCTATGGTCATGAAGGTTGGGTCATGACCGAAAGAACTAGGTCGCGAGTACAAGCGGCCGAAATGGACTTCCTCAGAAGGGTGGCGGGCTTCTCCCTTAGAGATAGGGTGAGGAGCTCAGTCATCCGTGAGGAGCTCGGAGTAGAGCCGCTGCTCCTTTGCGCTGAAAGGAGTCAGTTGAGGTGGTTTGAGAATCTGGTAAGGATGTCCCCTGGCTGCCTCCCTAGGGAGGTGTTTCAGGCACGTCCAGCTGGGAGGAGGCCTCGGGGAAGACCCAGGACTAGGTGGAGAGATTACATCTCCACACTGGCCTGGGAACGCCTCGGGGTCGCCCAGTCAGAGCTGGTTAATGTGGCTCGGGATAGGGAAGTTTGGGGCCCCCTGCTGGAGCAGCTGCCCCCGCGACCCGACTTCGGATAAGTGGTTGAAGATGGATGGATGGATGGATGGATGTTGGATGTAATGAAGTAACTACCTTTAAACACCAGTGCTTGCAAGCCAGGAAAAAAAGTTGTGTTTTGGGAAGCTTACTGTTATTCTGTCAACACTTACATTAAGTGTAAAGAAGGCTGTAGATGGTTAAAGCTGAAATGTATCATTTATGCACCACTTATAAACAAACAGATCTTTTAAACAGATTTCCTGAGCACCAGCTATTGCAAAACAGTATATTGTTAGTCTTAAACAGGATGGATAATACCTTGGAGAAAACATAAACATTTTGATCATTCAGTTCCTTAGTGGTCCCCTGCCTTACAGTCAAGGATGAAATAAACAAGATCTGGAGCTTTATAAAAGCAAGAAAACAGCAGTAAAATGCATAGTGCACACGAGAAGAGTATTGGCCCACTGCTAATGCAAGATTACATCAGAAAACACATTCATCCCCAGACAAAGGCAATAGCATGCTTCCAGAAATAGGAACATTAATAAAGTTGTCCTCAGCTATTGTCTTCTAAGTATTTAGGGCTAAGGAAATAGCTGAGGCAATCAAAGCTCAATCTGTTAGATTACTAAATGTTTCTCCTGTTATCATTTATTGTTGATAGAAACAGTGACTGCTGTGTGAGAATGCATGGGTGTACACTAATAAGACACATGCAGGACATGTTGCTCAAATGTTCATGTTGCTTGATGTTTCATGGGCATTTGTTTATTTCAAGCAGAACCACAATGACATTGAAGATTTGACCTGGTGTTCCACCCACTACCATTATAACCATTATAGGTTGGACCAGTCGTGGTCTTTGCGGACAAACACTCTTACAATGTGATCAAAATTATTACAGCCTTTTTTGTGTGTGTGTGTATACAGGTTTGGGTGGTTTACGAGGATATTTTTAGGTAATTACAGGTAATTACAAGTTTATTATGCTATAAATGTGATTTATGAGGACATTTCGAGTGTCCCCATAATTCAAACCGCTTAAAAAAACATACTAAACAATGTTTTGTTTTTTTTAAATGTAAGAAAGCAGAAAGCTTTTTGTGAGGGTTAGGTTTTGGGGTAGGGTTAGGGATTTGAATCTATAGTTTGTACAGTATTAAAATCATTATGTCTATGGAGAGTCCTCATAATGATAGCTGCACCAACATGTGTGTGTGTGTGTGTGTGTGTGTGTGTGTGTGTGTGTGTGTGTGTGTGTTTGTTAAGGTGTCTTATCATGCAAAAACCAGTGCATACTTTTACTGTAAGTCTATACAAAAGCTGTTAAACATCCTGCTCAACCCCCACAGTGTCCATTAGTTAACGTGGGCTAAATATCAGATCCACTTTGGTCAATGCAGTAAGGCACAGCTCATTCATTCATTCATTCATTCATTCATTCATTCATTCATTCATTCATTCATTTTTATCTGTTACATGACTGCTGTTTTTGAAAATATGGATCAAACTAATGATGGAGTATTGCTATATTCTTAGTGTGAATTTGTGCATAGGGTTTGGTTCACAGTGTTTTGTTTTGCTACATCTATATTTGGAGAATAGATGGTGTCTTATACTAGCTCACATCCTGTTAGGCTTATGATGTTTTTAGCATTGTATTTTTGTAAACCATTGTAGCTCCATTCAACCACATTTTCCAAATGTTCACTACATTTTCACTACATTAGTGCGCTAGGGAATGGTCGGAATGTTTGTCTAGTCATCCAATAACCAATGTGTACTTTAGTGAGGTCAACTTGTATGTTTATGTACATTTTAAAATATTTTTTATAATTTAAATTTACTCACAAAGTTCCATAAAATTAAATAAAAATGAATAAATAAAACTAATTGTTTAGGTTGTATACATTTAACATTGTTAAACATTACACAATTAAACTAATTGGAATTTTGTTCTGAAAATTATATATATTAAAATGTATAAATATTAAGTAATTAATTAACATTTCTAATGTTAACATATACAATCTTTTGTTTTAAAAACTTATTGTATATGTTGAACTTTACATTAACCAAGATTATTAAATGCTGTAAATTGTTAGCTTATGTTAATTCATGTAACAAATACTGACTTATTGTATAGAACAATTTATTATTATTATTATTATTATTATTATTAGCTTTAATATTAATACATGTTTCATCAGTTAGCTTGCATATTTATTATAGACAATTTCATCTATACATTTATCCCCTGTAAAGCACCACTGCAACAGCCATCAAAGCACCACTTTTGTGCCAAATTCACCACCTTCAGCAATTATTTTCAAGACAATTACTGTTGGACTTCATATAGCCTGCTGTGAGAAATGATCCAGTTATATTGAATAATCCTTAAGTATCCAGTTTCTGTTAGACTTCGTTGTTTTTTGCAATGAAAGGTTACAGTTATGTAAAAAGGGGAATCAAAAATAGAACTATTGGTCCGATGTTGGATTTCAATGGAAGGTTTCTGCGTTGTTCTGTCTTTTCTGAGCGCTAAACCAAAAACACTTATTCATTTCTACTTTATCAATTGACTGATGAAGTATGTGTGTTGTCTCTGGAGATGGAGATGCACTTCTGTGTGAGAGTTTTATGACGTTGGCTCTCACAGAGCCTTTTGGGTGTAGACATACTGGTGCCAGCTTTACAATTATTATTAGACTTTTTGTTTAGTGTCTGCAAGTTATGTGCTTGTATCACTTATTGTGTCATTACAATACTAAGAATATAATGATTGTGTCTGGTGCACAAGATCTTCAACTAGTCTAATTAAACAAGACTTCTTTAAGACTGACGAGTCAATTTTGAAAATACACAGTTTTGCATATCTCTCAAATCTGTTATTGTTTCATCTACAGTTCTTTTACTGCCACTTTTGACAGCAGACCTGAATAGCTCTGTAAGCCTGTATCTGTCATGTAAGTGTTCTGAAGCTTTCATAAATTAATTTATTTTTGTACTCTTTCTTTGTGAAATGCACGGTTTCATCTGAAAGAGATGTAAAATTCAACTTTAATTTTGAAAAAGTTGAGATTACATAAAAAAACAATAAAAAAATATTTTTTGCCATTTAAGTCAGAGCAATTTTTTTTATTTTAAAAAGTCAGCACATACAATGTCAAATTTGGTGGTTAAGGTAAAACCTACAGGATTTTCATTATGCTCAGTTTGATCAATGATGTTCATTCCAGAGAAGACCATTTGTTGCAGAATAATCTCTCAGATTTAGTAAAAGAACTGCATAGGAATGTTCATTTAAAGGGAACCTTGTAAGTCTAAACTCCATGGATTTCATATTGTTACACCTGCTACTGATCATGCCCACTGGAGAAGCATTTTGTCTGAAGGCAATGCCCACAATTTCTTGAATTTCTTTGTGTGCTTTGTAAAAGTGTGCTGATTTATGATGAAATATACATAATTTGTATTTAATCTGTTTTGAATGAATAGATGCTTTAGCTCTGGGTGTTTTAATGATGTTTTGCTGTAAAAAGTTGTGTTTCGTTTAAAGTCATTAAATACTTGGTTCCTACGCCACCTTTTAAGTTGGACCAACTATTTCTGGGGCTGACACATGCCCTTATGTAGAAATGTAGATCTGCTCAACAAAGAATATCTTTTTATTTTATTTTTGAGAATTTTTAAAATTATGGACAGTTGTATAAAAATGCAAGTTTTTTTAACTTAATAATTGTAATTAATATATTCTGATTTAGCTGAACGTATTGCATAGAGTTAATGGAACTCACAATCCAACTGGAATTGTTAAGCTGCTACAACTAATTAGCCTGAAGCTCAAAAATGGTTAGCAGCTGGTTCCTTTACTTTTTAAAGTTAGCTTGTTTTCTACTGTGAGTTGGGTTGTACAATTGTGTGTACTGCATGTATGCATATATCTGTGTTTTATGTATATTTTTGTGGGCTCTCTTTCCCTGAGTGCTCAAAGCGTAGCGCTATGCGCAACGACCGTACACAACATCTTATCTCATTTTTGTGAGAGCCCTAATTCTAAGCGCAATTAGGTGCTGTGACAAGTTAGGATTTCTTAATTTTTTTTCTTGTGTTCGATCTGTGTCTAATAATACTGTCATAAGAAACAGCGCTTCTCAGCAATGCACTGAGAAATGCAGTATGAATAAAATATGCAAATGACTGCTTACTGCATTCTGCTTATTGCTTTGCTGTTTGCTGTTTTGCTGCTACTGTAATTGTACATTTCGCTTTCTATCTCTCACCATCATTGTGATTTGTATGTTATTTAGGTTGAGGTCTATGCGCATTGATCAAGTTAATGGTGTGAACTGTGGAATACCTATAGCCACACAACATTTCACAAATAAATGCTAAATATTATTACAATTATCATGAGAAGTGCATGAACTATTAACTTTTTCACAGCCAGCCCCCCACACTGACTAAGCATATGTCATGTTGAGGTAATTAATCTAGGTGAGGAACAGTTATGTTTTAATATTTTCTCACACAAAACAACAGATATAGCTCAATTTACAAGGAATGTGGTGCTTCTTTAACATGGCTGATCTGATGTACAACACTTATGGCTGTTAGGAAGCCTGTAAACACATCTTATCCTCGTCTACTGCTCGCACTCAAACACTCCACTACACACAGTTCACTTTATTCATCTACAGCCTGTCAAGTTCAGGCATTTATGTTGCTGTTTATATATACAGCCATGGCCAAAAGTATTGGCAGTGACATACATTTTGTGTTGAGAGGTTCAACTGCAGTGAAGAAGGCTTCAGGACATCCCAGAGTGTCCAGCAAGTGCTAGGACTGTCTCCTCCTGAGGAGTGCAGAGCTTGCTCAATATTGGCAGCAGGTTGGTGTGAGTGAATCTGCACGCACAGTGAGGCGAAGACTTTTGGACAATGGCCAGGTGTCAAGAAGCCACTTCTCTCCAAGAAATACATTAAGGACAGACTGAAATTCTGCAGTTAGTACAAGGACTGGACAGCAGAAGACTGATGCAAAGATATTTTCTCTGATGAAGCCCTCTTCCGACTGTTTGGGACATCTTGAAAATCGATAGTCTGGAGAGGAAAGGTGAACGCTAACATGAGTCCTGTGGTGCCAGCAGTGAAGCATCCTGAGACCATCCATGTGTGGGGTTTCTTTTCATCCAAGGGAGTGGGCTCTCTCACAATTCTGCCCAAAAACATTGCCATGAATAAAGAATGGTATCAAAACTTCCTGCAAGAGCAACTTCTCCCAATGATCAAGGAGCAATTTAGTGATGATCTGTGCATTTTTCAACATGATGGAACACCATGTCACAAGGCAAGAGTGATAATGAAGTGGCTCAGAGATCATTACACTGAAATTTTGGATCCGTGGCCAGGCAACTCCCCAGATCTTAATCCCATAGAGAACATGTGGTCAATCAAGGCGAGTGGACAAACAGAAGCCAACAAATTATGATCAAATCCGAGCACTAATAAGACAAGAATGGATCGCCATCAGTCAGGATTTGGCCCAGAAGTTGATATCCAGTATGCCAGAGTGAATTGCAGAGGTTATGAAGAACAAGGGTCTACACTGTAAATATTGACTCTTTGCATACACTCACCTAAAGGATTATTAGGAACACCATACTAATACTGTGTTTGACCCCCTTTCGCCTTCAGAACTGCCTTAATTCTACGTGGCATTGATTCAACAAGGTGCTGAAAGCATTCTTTAGAAATGTTGGCCCATATTGATTGGATAGCATCTTGCAGTTGATGGAGATTTGTGGGATGCACATCCAGGGCACGAAGCTCCCGTTCCACCACATCCCAAAGATGCTCTATTGGGTTGAGATCTGGTGACTGTAGGGGCCATTTTAGTACAGTGAACTCATTGTCATGTTCAAGAAACCAATTTGAAATGATTCGAGCTTTGTGACATGGTGCATTATCCTGCTGGAAGTAGCCATCAGAGGATGGGTACATGGTGGCCATAAAGGGATGGACATGGTCAGAAACAATGCTCAGGTAGGCCGTGGCATTTAAACAATGCCCAATTGGCACTAAGGGGCCTAAAGTGTGCCAAGAAAACATCCCTCACACCATTACACCACCACCACCAGCCTGCACAGTGGTAACAAGCCATGATGGATCCATGTTCTCATTCTGTTTACGCCAAATTCTGACTCTACCATCTGAATGTCTCAACAGAAATCGAGACTCATCAGACCAGGCAACATTTTTCCAGTCTTCAACTGTCCAATTTTGGTGAGCTCTTGCAAACTGTAGCCTCTTTTTCCTATTTGTAGTGGAGATGAGTGGTACCTGGTGGGGTCTTCTGCTGTTGTAGCCCATGTTTTTCCCTTTTCACACCATTCTTTGTAAACCCTAGAAATGGTTGTGCGTGAAAATCCCAGTAACTGAGCAGATTGTGAAATACTCAGACCGGCCCGTCTGGCACCAACAACCATGCCACGCTCAAAATTGCTTAAATCACCTTTCTTTCCCATTCTGACATTCAGTTTGGAGTTCAGGAGATTGTCTTGACCAGGACCACACCCCTAAATGCATTGAAGCAACTGCCATGTGATTGGTTGATTAGATAATTGCATTAATGAGAAATTGAACAGGTGTTCCTAATAATCCTTTAGGTGAGTGTATATTGAGTGTTTTGCCAATAAAAGCCTTTAAAACTTATGAAATGCTTATCATTGTTTTCCAGTATACCATAGAAACATGTGAAAAAATAATCTACAAACACTGAAGCAGCAAACTTTGCAAAACACAACATTTATGTCACTGCCAATACTTTTGGCCACGGCTGTTCAGGTATGTCCACCTCACGCCTGAAAACACAGAAACACAGTTTAAACAAAGGTCCAGCTTCAGAATTTCAATCAAAATCCTTGTATTTGTTTTTGCCTGGGTTAACTGTGGCCAACAATTGCTGACAGAACGTCATTGCTTTTTCAGCATCCCCAGCATACTGTGTCAACACTTTTAACTGTAATGTGAAAACCATGCTATGATTTCAATGCTTGTCTTTCGTTTTTCTTTCTATCACTGGGTCATCCATCTTTCTATCCATCAAGTACTTGGTCATTATTGGCACAACTTTTGGATGAATTTCAAATAATTTCAATCCTTTGGCTTTTGCGGATGTTGAATTCTTGCCATGTCCCAATGCAAAGTACTGACCTTGTTTACATGCACTTAAGAAATCAGCTTATTCCAGGGATTTTGCATAAAGCTGTCTTCTGAAACGTTCATGTGCACAAGCTTCAGGGTTATACACAAACTCAGGATAAACCTCTGAGTTGACAGAGAATGTTTGTAGTGAGCATCTTGAGATCGCCAAACCCGGTTTGCCTCTATCTGGTTTTGTCAACTTGAAACATACCCTGAGTTTGTTCAACTAGCTTTGTGAAACAGGCCACAAAAATTTTTGAGCTAAAGTTCTCTAACTTTTATACAAAGTAACCACATTTGTTTACTACACATGGCACCAATTCAAACGTCTGCAGAAATACCACAGACCTTGTAAGTTGACGTCAAATACATGGTGTTCCGTTGTTACAACCTACCCCACTACCGGGGGTACTTATTGAAATAAAAGAACAATCCAGAACAATCATTCTCTCTGTGACTGACCATAAATCAAATCCACTTTCACTCAGGAGTGTGTGTGTGTGTGTGAATTAGTTTACTAAAACAAACTTCCTTAACCTTATGTATGCTTATGAACACTCTAATTCAATATACTACCACTCAGGCCCAGCAAGACCCGAGAGGTCAGTTTTTCAAGTAGGTCCGGGTGGGGTCTGTAATGAATGAAAAAATAAACAGGCTTACTGAACTTGTTTCACGCACATGCTCTCACTCACAGACATGCGCTAACGGACAAGTAAGGGGTCATTCACACCAAAATTGTTTTGCACGCATCTGTTCTGTTTTCCCCTTATTTTCCTATGTAAACACATGCTGGACGAATGTCTTTGACATTTGCACCACGTCTCACTTTTTCTTCAGAAGGAGAAAGTGGGTAAACACTGAAATGAAAATATGACTTCTATCTTATCCCTGATTGGTGGAATTGGTGGTGTTACAATTCTCCCCATGTTACAACCATACCCAGTCTCCCCCTACATCATCTTAATACATGCTTAAATCACTCAAAGCATTTTATGTATTTTTAACCGGCTTTAAGAACAGCTTTTAAACTGCAATAATGTATTGCAGTTTAAAACAATATAATTCTCATTAAACATATTTTCACATACAACTGATATTACACTTATTCACTAATCTGGAAAACACTCTGGGCTATAAATAATTAAATGAGATATGATTAATACTAAATATACATACCCAGTCATCACATGTGTGTCAAAATGTGGTCAAACTCCACGCATGCAATCCATATGCATCCTTCAAAAATAACCCATAACAAACACTCAATTTTAACATATGACTCCTGGGAACACATACAGTAATTTTGTGTGAAATTTGATTTTTACCCAAAGAATTCTCAACAATGAACAAAACTGGAAGCTCTCTTGCACAACTCATGCTCTCACGTACTAACCAGCTCACTTGTGTGTAACACAAGAGAGTAGGTGTGTTGAACTTGAACTGTGATTTGATGGTTTCAGCCAGGGGAGAAGTTGAAAAGAGAGCCATTGAGCTGGTCACATGCTGAACCCACAGCAGATATGGAAGATCACATGATGTTTGCTTTATTACAGATGAAGTGGAATTCAGACAAAAGTTTTAATTTTACGATAAAAAAAACAGAAACATTGTTTATTTGAAAAGTTTATGTACTGCTTGATACAGTATCTGGTGTGTGTACTTTGATGCACATTGCAATTAAAATAAATCTTACCTTACACTTCACAGAAGATGCACTGGAGGACAGATTATATCACAGCGGGTGCACTGAAGGTCAGATTATATATTTTTCATAAATGAGTCCAAATGTAAATGTTACTCACAACCATTACTTTTGCAATAGAAAAGATTAGAATAGGAAAACAGGGAGCCCTGAAACAGACATCATGGCCCTCACAAAGCCCCCCCACTGAACATCAGGTCAGTCTGAGATTACAAAAAGAGACATAGAAGATAGAAGAACTGTGGCGAATTCTCCAAGAAGCTTTGAACATCCTATCTACCAACAACCAAGAAAGACTGTGTCCAGGTGTACCTAGGAGAATTGGTGCTGTTTAAAAGGAAAATGTTGTCTCACCGAATAAGGATTTTAGCTTTTAATGATTTCTCAGACTTTGTATTAGATAAAGTGATAAATGAAAACTATTTATGTCAATATTTTTGAAGACATCGTCACTATGCAAAATGTTTCATAAGTGCTTAAAACCTTTGCACAGTACTGTACATACACACACGAACAATAAACTATAATAATTTATACACACAAATTAAAAGTAGTACTGTCACTCATGTCTGCATATAAGCACTCAAGCACCATGTGGGAAATCCCACTATTGCAGTACAATTCCGCTGCAAGTCGCAATTGAAAGTTAAGGAAACAAACACGGCAATAATTCTGGAATACCTGTGTGACAGGGCGGAGGGCAGGGCCGGGTGTTGATTCTGCACACCCGGACCCTTATCAGGTTAATTAAGCCTCCGAGAGGGATGAAGGCCGCTGCGGAAGGTGGTGCAACAGAGAGATTGTTTACTGTTCCATCATGTGTGTGTTTTTGTCTTTTGTTTCAGTTTATCATTAAAACTATTATTTATATCGTCAAGCCTGTTCTCGCCTCTTCCTTTCCATTGAACTCTTTTACAATCTGGAAATAAAGCCAAGCAATAGAGAATGAAAAATGGCACAGTCTTTTTCAGGTGCCATGTTGCTTATTTACTTCAGCATTGGGGGAAAATGATGTTTCTGTTAAGCTGCTTACTAGCTGAGCATGTATACTGTGGTAAAGAGTAATCTGTGAACACAGTGCATGTAAACAGCAACACCGCTTTCCAGACTTACGCAGCATTCTCTCATTTAACTGCTTTCTTGTGTTTATGTAAATAAGCTTGCTAACTGCTAACATAAAATCTATTTATTAAGAAAGATTCTTATTGTAGGTCTTCATTTATCATGCAGGCTTGAGTGTGCCGGTCTCCTCCATGATGCATGGCAGTCGAATTATCCTGAGTCTGGTTCAATACCTCAAATTTGCCCTGCAGCTGAGTGGATCCATCTTCACTGTAGGAGTGGAGTATGCCAGCACTCCTACAGTTGCCACCATGCCAGAGTTTACTGCTATGACCACCATGTCAGAGTCTACCATCAAGGTTGCCATGCCACAATTCTCCGTCATGGTCATCGAGCCAAGGTCACAATTCATTGTTGCTGAGGCAGGGTACCAAGTCATGGTCACTGAGCCAGGGTCCCACATCATAGTCGCCGAGCCAGGGTCCTACATGATGTTTGTCGAGCTAGGGTCCCACGTCATGGTCACCGAGCCAGGGTCCCATATCATGGTCTCCGAGCCAAGGTCCCAGGTCATGGTCACCGAGCCAGGGTCCCACGTCATGGTCGCCGAGCTAGAGTGCCACGTCATGGCCGCAGAGCTTGCGCTACCTTCTGCCCCGGATCCTGAGTCTGCTCCATGCCATGTCACAGCCACACCTCAGCCTGGTCCATGCCATGTCACAGTCACACCTCAGTTTGGTCCATGCCATGTCACAGCCAGGCCTGAGTCTGCTCTATGCTATGTCACAGACATCCCTGATTCTGCTTCATGCTGTCACAGCCACGCCTCAGTCTGCTCCATGCCATGTCACAGCCACGCCTGAGTCTACTTCATGCTATTTCACAGCCACACCTGAGTCTGCTCCATGACATGTCACAGCCAAGCTTCAGTCTGTTCCATTCCATGTCACAGACTCGCCTCTGGTCCACGAGCCAACGCCCATGCCTGCCATGGTCAATGAGCCAATGGCAATGCCCACGCCTACCACAGCCAATGAAAATTGTTGCAAGACTCATACATCCCAGAGCCAGTGTTGCAAGCCTTGTATGTCCCAGATTAGACCTGGAGTTGGTTCCCACCCTTCTGCCCACCCAGAGTTCTCCTGATCAGCCTCAGCCGGTTCCCCCCAAGTCACCGGCTTGACCATCGCCCCCGTGACATCTCAGAAAAGGGGAACTTCTGACCCTTTGACTCTGCCTAGATCCTCTGAGCCCTGGAATCCGCCTTGGCCCTTCGATCCCTCAACATCTCCTCGGCTCTACATTCCCTCGGCTCTACCGCTCCTCATTGGTCTGTCGGTCACCTGGCTCTGCCTTGGCTCTCCGATCCTCCAGCTGTGCCTTGGCTCTCTGATCCTTTAGTTCCACCGGGGACCTCCATCCCTACGGCTCCACCTTGGTCTTTAGCCCCACCGGGTCCGCCTCAGTCTTCTGATCCTCCAGCTCCACCTTGGTTCTCCGAACCTCCGGTGCTGCCTTGGTCCTCCAAACCTCTGGCTCCACCCTGTTTGTGATTGGGCGTCTTTAGCCGCCCCTTGTCATAAATGTGTTTTTGTTTATGTTTTGGTTTCATATCATGTGATTTCCTGTTCCCTCATGTAATCTTGTCATGTCTTTCCCCTGTTCATGTGTCTTGTTTTCATTTGTTCATTGTTTGATTATGTTGATATTAGTTTGGTCTTGTGATTGGTTGTCATTGCCATGTGTATGCCCATGTCCATGTATTTAAGCCCTCATGTTTCCCTTTTGTCAAGTATTGTTGATGTAATGTTGTGTCACTGTTCTTTCAAGTCAAGTCAAGTCTAGTCTGTTTATGTCTGTTTTGTTTTCACATTGGATTTATGGTTTTTGGATTTCATGTTTGTAAATAAACTGCACTTGGGTTCTTCACATCATCTCGTCTTCGTCTGCCTGTCATTTCTAAGCAATGTTACATTAAGATGTTTTAATTGGTATTTATTATATAGGTTTTTCCTATGTCCTCTCTTTTGCTGCCCATCCTGTTAATCTTCTGTAATATCCTTTTAAATAACAAATGCCTGTTCCTCAGTAACGTCATCCTGCTTGAAGTGACATAATTTGTTTTTTTGATGGGGAAAACAATAGCACAAACACAAGTATTATTATTGAATTCTGTGATATTTTATGGTATTGGATGGTTTGCCTCACTTTAAAACCTTCCACACTCTTATAGAGAATAACATAAATTGATATGCTAATATTATAATTTCAAAAGTTGGTTAAAGAAATACTAAATTTACATTTAAGTTGACACTCTTGTGTAACTTACTCTCAATCCCTTTCTGAGAAACGGTGGGCTTTACCATCATTTTCGCTTCTATCACCCACCCCCCCAACTTCTAGAGAGGAAATCCACCACAGCCATCTGTGCCCACGTCCTGTGGACCATCTCGAACTTGGCTGGAGAGCCAGATACCGGGTGATCCACACATTGGTATCCTTCATGCATTAGAGCCACTGGAGCAGGGCGTGGTCCGAACAGAGGGTGAAAGCATGCCCCCACGAATAGTACTGGAGGGCGAGGACTGTCCACTTGATGGCCAAACAATGCTTCTCTATCATGATGTATTTAGTCTCCCTCAGTGAGAGTTTGCAACTAATATACAGCATGGGGCGCTCCTCCCCCTCCACCATCTGGGACATATCACTCCCAACCCCCTGTTCGATGTGTCCTTCTGCAAGATAACAGGGAGAGAGAAGTCAGGAGTGTTCAATAATGGCCCACCGCGAAGGTCTTTCACATGCATGAACCCCTGCTGATACGGCTCCTTCCACTGGACCGGATCTATTGCCCCCTTTTTAGTAAGATCAGTCAGTAAGCTGGTGATGTTCAAATAGTTATGCACAAACATATTATAATAGCCAGCCAGTACCAGGAACTGTCACACTTCCTTTTTGGTCTAATGACTTGGGATGGCTGTAATCACTGCGGTCTTATCAATTTGGGGCCACACCTGCCCATGACCCAAGTGGAAGCCCAGATACCATACTGACACCTGCCCAACTTTGCACTTCTTTGGGTTTGCTGTGAGTCCCATCTGTCTTAAGGACCTCAGGACAGCCCTCAGATGCTGCAGATGCTGCAGCCAATCATTACGGTACAAATTATGACATCAAGATAGGTAGCGCCGTACACAGTGTGCGGTCTGATAATTCCAGCAGCAGGCAGCAAAGTGACGAGACGAACACACACATGCGCTCGGCTCCGAAGAACAACTCTGAATGAGTGGTGCGCGCCATCCCCTTTTATACCCCTGACAGATATGTCGAGTGAGTGACAGACAGGGAACTACCATATTTTATGACATGGTATGCTGATTATTACCCACATCGAATCATATAAAAACAAACAAAATATGATTGGTGGTTTAGAGATTGAGCTACTCCAGTTTGGACAGCAAGCCAAATCTGTTTCCCTTTTATTCGAAGATTATATGGGTACTTTTACTCGTTAAAGAATATTGGGCATTTTGCAAGTGTTCGTTTTGAACTGATTGTACTATATAATTTGTATTTAAACACACACACACATATATTTTGGTGCGGCTGTCCTTATGAGGACTCTCCATAGACATAATGATTTTTATACTGAACTATAGATTCTATGCCCTAAACTTACCCCTAACAAAACATTTCTGCATATTTCTTCATAGTTTAGCATGTTTTTTAGAAATTTGAATTATGGGGACACTAGAAATGTCCTCATAAACCACATTTATAGCACAATACCCTTGCAAATACAAGTTTCAAACCTACAAAAAGTCAAACAAACAACCCCCCCAACCCCACCCCATCCCACCACCACACACACACACACACACCTAGTGTACATCTCCCAGGATGGTGCTTTGACCTTTGAATGCAGCTAAATGGCATTTGGTAATATGTTACTAACAGTGAGAAGCTCAGCAGCGGCCCAGGTGACATTTCAGTGCCGACTTCATTGTCACTGGATGCAAAGCAGGTGGCACTAGAGCAAGGTGGCAAGCGATGACTTGTGAGACTAGTCGATGTTCTTCACCTGAGGAAATTGAAGGTGATTTCTGTGAGTATGTATCATGAGACAAATTTGATTGGGCAATCAGCTGTGTTTTTGCGTACTTTCCACTTCAATCTCAATTATGTGTCTTTTGATTAGAAGAATGAAAGTGAAAGGGATTGTTTTTTTTGTTTGTTTTTTTACTCCAGGCATTAGACTGCAGCAAAATTAGCAATCAGAACTGATCTACAAGATGGGGTACTTTGTGTGAATATTACCTTCATCAGTTTAGGATATGCTTTGCTGCTAACCAATTTGTGTAATTTTTTTAGTGACTCAGCAAATGGGAGACAGCATATGCAAATAAGCAATGCTATCAGTAGATGCCATTCATTCTTGGCAAATGTAAATAAAAATAAAGTATACTGAGTACAAGTATACATAGAGAATATAATTGAGAAATGTCTGAATAAATAAATTGTACTGTATGTAAAAAAGAGAGTCTAAATGGGTAAGAAACACTGATAAAAAAGTTGCTATAATGTAATTGATACTAGGTAATTGAAATCCATAGCAGACAGTGACAGTACAGTTAAGTGACAGCTATTTGTCATCAAGCAACACAAAATTTAAACCAGTAAATATAAAAATGATTCAGCCACAATATAACAAGCAGCATATCAGCGAGTGACAGAAAATTGGCATAGCATGAAAGTGTATGAGGCTAGATCAGTAGCCTGATGTCATCCTGAAATTTGCCATATTGATGGCAGAATACAGGAGGTGTTGAGTAAACCTGATGCCTTCTCTCATGTTCACACCTTTGATCTTTCTCTCACAGGTATTTCCTTGTTCTCTACAGATGCTAAAAAAAGGAGTTTCTCAAGTTTCTACTTGATTTACATGAACAAAGCAGCAGGATGATTTGCATTTAAGTGGCTAAATGAAAACCTAATGAACAATGTTTACTACAGAGTTTCTGCGATGAGAAGATTAGCTTTGTGTCATGGGAACAGACTGATGTCATGGGAAAAAAAGAAGCCACCACACCTACAGCTGTTAATGGAATGTTATGACCGTAAAGAAAACCTTGTTTTTTTGCATAGAATCCTTGCTAAAGATTTCAGTTTAAGAAACTTACTCTAATAATAATAATAATAAAATTTATAATGATTTGGTTATATTAATGGCGATGAAGATGGTTATCAATAATATTGTGATCAATAGCATTAGTATTTGTTAGTTGTTATTAGTGGTGCTTGCTAAGTCAAGCATTAATATAATCTTGCTCATACTATGGGCTATGAATAGTTAACTTTAAAATTAAATGTGTTTATCCTAAAGACATGAATGATACATCAAATCATGCGACTTGTTGACGAGAGGATACTATTAATTTTCTAAGTGATCAGACTTAGAATTTTTGCATGACAGGCGAAAAAATGAGGTTTCTCCTAGACTTGCATTGAAGGAGAGACCCAAGCCAAGTTATTCTTGAAAACGACTCGGTTACTAACGTAACCTCGGTTCCCTGAGAGGAGGGAACGACTATTGCGTAAGTAGCTTACACTATGGGAAAACTCCGTTTCTCAAGAAATATTGAAGTCTTTATGTAAAACGCATTGCAGCTGCACAGCAGACAGTGATGAGCGAGGCAGCTCGGTCATCGGCTGTGCTGCGGCAACTGCTCGAACCAGTGACGGGGCGACTTAGAACGCAGCGACCAATGGGGCGCGTCCGCGATTCGCGCGCTCAGAGCCTGCTGAAATTAGCATATGAGGGCTATATAATGAACGTCCCGTCATGCCAGTTCTTTTAGGTTCAATCGACTGAAGCGAACTGACCAAGCACAGACACAGCAGCTTACGCAATAGTCGTTCCCTCCTCTCAGGGAACCGAAGTTACGTTAGTAACCGAGTCGTTCCCTATCGAGAGGTCTCTCCTATTGCATAAGTAGCTTACACTATGGGAACACCATGTAAAACGCCGTGCGTGCTGACTTCGCTCTATAAAGCCAGAGGCAGGTGCCTGAGCCTTAAAGCAAAGTGATATTCCACGAGCCGGCCAGCGGCGAGCTATATAGTGGGGTATGACAGGGCGCCCTTGCCTTCAAGGTGGGGCGCTCCTTGTACAAACACAAGCACATATCTCATGTACTGAGCTTTTGTGTACTGGTACGCATAATAAACCCTCTAAGTCGGTCAGAGACGGACCTTATAAGGGAGGAGATGATGCCCAGCATATACATACTCCAGTTCATTCCACAGTCAGACTGATAGAATGTTGGAATGCAGTGAGGGGACCTGTAGGTTATAAAACCTGATAAACGTCGAAGGTGAGGCCCAGCCTGCCGCCGCACAAATATCTTCAATGGGTATCCCACTCTACCATGCCCATGAGGAGGCCATGCTCCTCGTAGAGTGAGCTCTGACGCCTAAGGGGCATTGAAGGCCCTTGGCTCCATAAGCTAGCGTTATAGCATCCACTATCCAGCGCGATATTCGTTGCTTTGAGACAGCGAGACCCTTAGTTCGGCCGCCAAAGCATACGAACATAGACTTTGAGCGTGGAGGGTGTGCGGCCCGCCTCCAGCAGCTCCTGCAAAAAGGCAAGTACACTTGGTATCTCGCACGTTTTGGGGTTCAAGCTCTTGGTATCGCACCAGTCACTGAACACTTTCCACTTTTGGGCATACAAGCGCCTCGTAGAGGGGGCTCGCGCCTCAGTAATGGTTTTCAGAACTCCACTGGGGAGGTTCTCGGGAACCCGTTGAGGGGCCATGCATGGAGGGCCCACAGATCGGGACGGGGATGAAGAATCATCCCACTGGCCTGTCCGAGGAGGTCTTGACTCAGCGGAATCGGCCATGGGGCAGATTGCATCATCTGTACCAGCTCTGGAAACCACGTCTGGTTTTTCCAGAGTGGGGCTACCAGGAGCACTGCACATTTCACCTCCCTGATCCGACTGATGACCTGAGGCAGCATCGCGATCGGGGGAAAAGCATACAAGGGGCGGCTCGGCCAAACTTGGGCGAGCGCGTCCGTGCTTTTTGAGAAGAAGAGAGGGCAGTGCGCGTTTTCCTTGGAGGCGAAGAGGTCGACCTCTTCGCCCGTTCTGAACGATGTTGCAAGGCGTTGAATAGAGAGCGCGCGCTCTGATGAGTCTAGCACTATTCCCAGAAAAGAAATATTCTGGCTGGGGGATAGCACGCTCTTTGCAAAATTTATTCTCAGACCCAGGCACTGTAAATGGCTGATAGTCCAAGATCTGTGTGTCATTAACTCTTTCCCCGCCAGCGTTTTAAAAAAAAAGTTGTTGGTTTTTGACGATTTTCGCTAAACTTTAATGGCCCGCAGAATATTTTCTTCCATGAATATATGAAGATGCTATATAACACAATAAAGATCTGAGCCTCTGCTTTTAGGCAAAAAAAAACGATTTTATTTTATCTTCATTTGTTCTTTTTTTATTGCGACTTGAACAGAGGTCGGTTTTGTCAAAAAACAACATTTCAGACAAAAAGCTGAGAAAAAGGCATGTTTATGTCTGATATTTTGAGCTTCTCAATACTCCACTTCTTCATGTTTGAGACGACCGCAGTCTGTTTCTTTGATCAAAGAGTTGCGTACTCTTTCAAAACATGCGGAGGGGTCTTCCTTACCGTATAACACCTAAAACACGGAAACCCGAAAAATTCTGTGTTTGGCGGGGAAGCGTTTTTCATAAAACACGGAAAATTCCGTGTTTGGCGGGGAAAGAGTTAACTGAACCTCTGATTGTGCTATGATTAGCCAATCGTTGAGGTAATTCAGTATCCGCACTCCCCGCTGTCTCAGGGGGGAAAGTGCCGCGTCCATACATTTCGTGAATGTACGGGGGGCCAATGATAGGCCGAATGGTAGTACTGTGTACTGGTATGACTGTCCCTCGAAAGCGAATCTCATAAAGGGCCTGTGGTGAGGCACTATCAGGATGTGAAAGTAAGCGTCTTTCAAATCCACTGATAGAAACCAATCCCCGGGGCGAACTTGCGTGAGGATATGTTTGGTTGTTAACATTCTAAACGAGCGAATCATTAACGCTTTGTTCAGATGTCTGAGATCCAGGATGAGGCGAAGGCCACTGTCCTTTTTCGGGACGAGAAAATAGCGGCTGTAAAAACCCGCCTCGCTCAAAGAGGGAGGAACAGTTTCTATAGCGCCCTTCTCTATCAGTTTGAGCACCTCGGTGCGTAGAACATGTGACACATCTTTCTTCACTTTCGTCTCGACCACCGTTGAAAAGCGGGGTGGTCTGCGAGCGAATTGAAGTGAGTATCCGTGTTTTATTATGTTCAAAACCCATTTCGGCATGTCGGGGAATTTTTCCCAGGCTTCTGCTCGCACAGATATGGGCTGAATGCCGGCTGGGGCGTGTCGCAGTGACGTATGGGCCCCGCCGGCAAATCGCTTTGTGCTAACACAGAATCTACGGCTCTCAGAGGCGCAGGTGCGCGCTGAGCAGCCGTGATTGAGTGCCGAGTGCAGAGGTGCGTGTGAGAGTACAGGCACATGCGCTATTTCCGAAATGCTCACAGCATGAGTCGGAGAGGTGCTTGAAACTGTATGAACAGTGTTTTGAAGTGGGGATGCATTCATCATTATGGGCACGCGCCACATTCATAAAGCTTTCCGCATTTAGTGGGGAGTTTCTTAGCTCGCGCATTGCATCTGTGATGTTTGCGGCATAGCTGTTTGAAACTGTGTGGGTAGCTGTGTGTAGGGGTGCGTGCAATACGGCAGGCACACGCGCTACACTTATAGCACTTCCCGCTTTTACTGGGGAAGTGTTTATAACTGTGGGAACAGTGCTTGTGTGTAGTGGTGCATACATGACAATAGGCACACGATCTACATTTTGAGACATCCAGCCTGAGCTGGGGAGGTGTTTGGCACTGTTTGGACAGTATTGATATGTGGGAATGCGCACTTTAGTGTGGACATGTGAACCCTTAGTGACACAGGCAGAAAATGACTCTTTTGGTGATTTCTGTGTGTCGCCGTGAAAACGGCGTTTGATTGCAGGTGAGCGAGTTTTATGACTGGCCCATTGACTGCTGTATAGACATTTCCAGCCGCCTGTAAGGGGACTGGGTAATGTTTTAAATGTTCTGCGAGGAGCGGTCCGGCATTTGCGAGACGCATACTCCCTCTCTTTCTTCCTGCTGCTAGGAAGACTTACGAGGCTCTGTGTTCAGGGTGATTCTGGGTCGAGGGCCTCGTTGCTTCTGCGGCTTTCTTTGGCCAGCGGAACGCGAGCGGCGTCGAGCGTCCTTTTCAGGTCTGCTCTTCGGCTGGGAGGCGGGCGGCTCTGTCCTGGCTCGCCGCTGCTGCTGGGGCAGTTTTTGAGATGAGCTGGAGCGCTTAGGCAGGAAGTGATGCATAGCTTGCGAATCCTTCCGCGCCTCAGTGAAGCGCTCCGTGAAATCTCTCACCGTAGGTCCGAACAGGCCGCTCGGAGTGACAGGTGCGTCAAGGAAGGGTGCCTTATCCGCGTCCTTCATCTCCATTAGCGTTAGCCACAGATGGCGCTCAAGGACGATCAAATTAGCCATGGCCCGGCCAATGGATTGGGCGGTGGCCTATGTGGCTCGCAGAGCTACGTCCGTAGCACTGCGCAGGTCCTTAAAAGCGTCGGGTTCAGGTCCAGACTCGTCCATAGAGCGGAGAAGTTTGGCCTGAAACACTTGTAGAACCGCCATCGAATGCAGCGCTGACGCAGATTGACCGGCGGTGGCGTATGCGCGACCGTTGAGAGCTGATGTGGTTCTGCACGGCTTCGATGGGTGAGAAGCTCTGGCCTTCCATCCAGCGGTGGAGGGTGGGCATAGATGGTTGGCCACAGTCTCCTCTAGGGGCGGAGTTGCCTCATAGCCTCTTTCTCTCGCGCCGTCCACTGAGGAGAGCAAAGAAGAGAAAGAAGGCTTTAGGCGAGCCGAGTGCGGGGCTTTCCACGACTTTGTGAGCTCGTCGTTCACCTCAGGGAAGAAAGGACAGGGTCTCTGTCGGGGGGCCTGCTGGCGCCCCTGCAGGAACCACTCATCCAGCCGGCTGCGGGTGGGTTCTTCCGGAGAAGACCAGTCGAGCCCGAGGTCTTCCACGGCCTTAGACAGGATACGGACGATCTCTGAGTCCATGCTGGTGCCCGCGCTCGTGTCCGCTGATGCCGATGGCGCGGGGTCGAACAAGCCCGGCCAGTCGTCGGATGCAGCATCAAGAGAGAGGCTGTCATCCTTTCCGTCGTCGTTCCCTGATGTGCCGAACGAGACGAGACCCACCGCTTTGTTGGAGGGGTGCAGGTCCGCTCTCGCGAAATGGACCGGCGGCGGGGAGACATCTGGTAGCGGTGATGCCCGTGGGGACTGAGCCGGCGTGACATCACCGTAGTCGGGGTGCTCTGGCAGCCTCTGTGAGCGGCGCTTTTTCTTGCGCGGCTCGAACAGAGGTGGCAGCACGGGGGCAGCCGGCTCGCTTGCGGTGAAAACGGCAAAGCGAGTGCGCAGCTCGGCGAGGCCCAAGGAGTCGCATTCAGGGCATCCGCCCTGCATCCGCCCTGAATGAGTGCAGCTTCTGCGTGGTCCAGACCCAGGCAGCGAGTGCAGATGATGTGCCGATATCCGTCGGAAAGAGGGCCTCTGCACGAGGCGCAGGCTGAAGGCATTTGAAACAACGCCTGGAAAATAACTCTTTTACTCTTAAAAAGCGTCGCGGGGGCGAACGCTTGTTCAGTAAAGGATATGCGATGCACGCCGGATGGCGTAGCAGAAGGCTTCGAAGGCGGCTGACGATGCCGGCGTCCTCTCAGCAGTCCCGCTGTAAGCTTGTCCACGGCGGTGAAAGACTCCAAAAATCCGGAGGATCCAGCGAAGAGAAGGTCTTCGCTGAAGGAGATTAAATCTAAAAGAACTGGCATGACGGGACGTTCATTATATAGCCCTCATATGCTAATTTCAGCAGGCTCTGAGCCTGCGAATGCGGGACGCGCCCCATTGGTCGCAGCGTTCTAAGTCGCCCCGTCACTGGTTCAAGCAGTTGTCGCAGCACAGCCAATGACCGAGCTGCCTCGCTCATCACTGTCTGCTGTGCAGCTGCAATGCGTTTTACATAAAGACTTCAATATTTCTTGAGAAACGGAGTTTTCCCATAGTGTAAGCTACTTACGCAATAGGAGACCTCTCGATAGGGAACTGAACATCATTGCCCTATTAACCACCCAGAGCACCCTAACAAACATGCAGACCACCTTAGCAAATACTGGGAAAGTTCTGCAACATTGTGTAGGCAAGGTCTAGTAGGCTATGATTTCGGGTATATCCAACCAGTCATCAGAGGAATCGTAAGGATTTGAATTTCTCTAATGCTATACATGCACAATGATGTTTACATTTTAGATTTTGTGAGGAAATAAAAAATAAAAATACATAAATAAAAATAATAATAATAAAAAAAATAAATATATATATATATATATATATATATATATATATATATATATATATCAGTGTCTATTGAAACATAAAAAATGTATGTCTAAATGTCACAAACAAATATCTACTATGGATATACAAAACTACTAAATTCATAATCACCCATGCATAATTAGGCTCATTTATGTTCATGTGACCAGACCAGGTGATTTTAGAGAGATATTTAGATGCTAAGCACAGCAATTCAACATGGTAACTAAAGAATATACAACAAATAAATAGGATAAATAAATATAACATCATATAGCACAAAACTATAAAAGATAGAGAGGAGTAAGTAAGATTCCAATACAGCGCGGCACAAAACTGCCTATGTGCATCCTGAACTGGGAATGATGCATTTCAATGTAACTGGAGTGCTGAGGTTTTACCATGCTGACGCTTGTTCACTACTAAAGGGATAGTTCATCCAAAAATGAAAATTCTCTCATCATTTACTCACCTTCATACCATCCCAGATGTGTTTGACATTCTTTCTTACGCAGAACATAAACAACATTTTTAATAAAGAGATTCCATAGAGTTGACTTGTGCCCTTGTGTAAATGGACTCTTTTTATATGACCACTTTAAGGTGCTCAATGTTATGTATGGTACCCTGCATATCTATGACCCTATCTACGGCAGGAACCCATGAATTCTTTATTTTGTTCCTACCCAAAGGTCTGTGATGCAAATGTACCTGCTGACCCACATCAATCACAGGACAAAAGACCATGTCATTCAAAGAGGCAAGTCTTTCAGCAGATTTGTGTTTGGTATATTCCCTGGTATTTTCATGAGCTTCTTACAATATGTCTTGGTAAATATATTAACTAATCATGTTATCTGTCCACAGTTTTCTCTTGACCTAACAGTGCATCTACTGGAAGATGCGGGTTGACCCCAAACAACAAGTAATGTGGTGAATAACCAGTGGTTGCATGTGGTGTTATGTTATAAGCATAAATCAACTCCAATAGATCACGGAGCGTTCTGTTAAAGCACTCACACTGAGCGTTACCTTAAGGCCTAAAATTGACACTATACATTTTTCACAGCTCAGAAATCACATCGATTTCAAAGTTTCTGCCCTTATTAGAATGTAATTGTTCAGGAACACCATATTTCATAACCCACTCTTTCAGAAGGATCTTGGCAGTGGTATCAGCTCTCTAATACCTGGTTGGAAACAACTGTGTGAACTTTGTGAAAACCTCAATCATATTCTCACAGACATCAGAGGCAGGTTTAAGGACAGTAAAATCTACTGCCACAACTTCAAGTGGCCTTGAAGCCAGAAATGGTATCTTGGTTAAGATGCACCTTTGACACTTTTTGATCCATTGCTCCACATCGTTATACATGCCAACCCATAAACATTGTTGCCACAAAAGGCTTAGCTTGCGATCCATGCCTTGTTGTCCCATTCTGTCATAAACATTTTCAAGGACCTGTTCTTTTAGACATGAGGGTAAGAGCAGCTGTTGACATTCACCACAATGCTGGTCATGCACAATGTGGTGAAGCAAGCTATCCAGCTCTCTATCACACTTCCACTGCTTTATCAGTGACAGTACAGGATTTTATACACCAGATCTCTCATGATTGGTGGCCTTTTGTTTACTTAATGAACTGAGAGTGGGATCTTTCAATTGAAAATACTTTTACAATTTAGCTTTTATATAACCCGACAGAGTAGGCATACTTCCATGAGGGTCCGAGGAGGCTTCCTGCCTTCATTTACTCCACACTCTAAAGGACAAATCTGTCTAACCCTACAGCACTTTTCATCAGCCATCATTAAGTCAGGCTCTTCCTTTGTTAATAATATTGCAGATGGCAATACAGTCATCATATTCTGCATCCTCAGGAGTGGCAGAATCCCCTGCTAATGGCTGCACTAGAGAGGGCATCAGCAGCTGTATTATGCCTTTCTGGCGGTATTTCACCTCAAAATCAAAGATGGCTAATTGAGCGATACATCTTGCTCAATTGCACCAAGCTTGACCATTTATAGAAATGTACAGAGGGTTGTCAACTGTGATGAATAGAAGTAGTATGCACACATCCAAACATTAAGGCAGTTGCATGGTCAAAAAAGGGAAACAAATCATAGAAAAGGAGAGAACGGATATAGTTGCCCCATGACATTTATTAGAAAAACAACATTTCAACACTTTTGGTCTTCATCAGGCAGTAAAAAGCATCAGGTCTTGAAGGCCTATATAAACATAAAACTCACACCTGGCAGTGGGTATGGGCAGCAAACAAGCAAACAATTATCCAATGAGGACAGACAACCACAATACAACCCTACCTCACAAATTGTCAGTGCCCAATCCTGCCACGGCCAATGAGCCAAAAACAAGCATAATAAATCTAAATCTTACGTGACACTTGAGAAAATTACGTTGCTTATTATTGTTGTTCATATTTTTCGAAGTAAAACATCCAAGGAAAAAAAAAAGTGTTTATGTACAATTTGTTCTGATTTTTTACCTAAAGGAGAATATTGAATTTTTTCTATTGAGGCATTCATTTTTATCTGTATTTTCAAAAAGAGCAGAAGCCTTTTTACTCCAGCTATGTGCATATCCTGTTTTCTGAAACCTATAGGTCAAACCATTACATTGTTTTTTGTATGTTTCCTTGTATGTACTCTCTGATGTACCATCGCGTGGTCCTCTAACACTCCACACTCTCCGACGGACGACAGACGCTCCTCTCTGGGCGAACCGGAGTCAAACCTCCAACCCCCAGTGGACAGAACGCCCCTCCGCTTTTCTGGCGGCACGTGGGGACACTCCTCCGCCCCTGGCAGTGACCCTACTGCTCCAGGCGGTCAGGGAATCCAGTCCCCACTTGCCCCGCGGACAGCGGCCGTTCCCCGCATCCGGGCGGTCGGGCTACTCCGTCACCCGGCAGATGGCAGCGGCGCTCCCCTGGGTGGACGGCAGTGTCGAGGAATCTGCAGCGGGCATCCCTTCTCCTTCCCGGTTTTGGCACCAATGTAAGGGGGTTAAGATGGGCAAGGAGGAGGCGAGAACCGGCTTGTCAATATAAATATTAATTTAATGAAAACTTAAACAAAAAACTACAAACATAAACACACATGACAGACATGCCCGTAATTCTCTCTCTCTCTAACCGTATCCCTCGCGTGCCCCTTATCCCTCGCGTGCCCCATCAGGCCGATTGGGGACCGGGCGTGCGACATTCCAACCTGGCCTGTCCTCCTCTGCTCCACACCGGACACAGCCAGGAACAGTGTCCAGTAATGGAGGTGGGGACACTGGTCCAGATCCCCGATGCTCCACAGGCTGCCCCCGATCATGCAGGAGTGTATCATAAAGAGTAAAGGGTGATACACATCAAGCTTTGGTGGACACAGGTTGTTCTCAAACCTCGATCCACCAACACTTGGTGTGAGGTGGGGCATTGGATAAAAATAAACTGGTGAGGTGTGTGCATGGTGACCTTCACAAGTATCCAGTGGTTACCATTGAGATACAATTCAGGGTAAAAAGGCATAGAGTCGAAGCTGTGGTTAATTCCCGCCTCACCCATCCACTAATACTGGGAACCATTGGTTTAAAAATCTATTAAGAAAAAGGTTTTAGGGATAATTGTGAACCAGGCAACGAGGCTTACCGCTCTCTCTCTCCCACAGACTGACACATGATCATGTCCCCAATGCCACAGCCTTATTACAAATTTCTTATTCTGCTCATCTGCTATTGAAATAATAATACTTTTTGTGCGCTCACATGCGCAAGTGCTCTGAGAATGCTTGAAATGCAGATACTCCAAACGATCCAAAGGATAAAAAATATTTTAAAAAATCTTAGTGAGTTATTCATGTAAACTCAGGGAGTAATATCTAAAGTGAACTTAAACAGTGGGGGGAAAGCAGATTTGTATAAAAGTATCAGAATCCGAATGAACTTTATTGCAAATTATATTTGCACACACAAGGAATTTGTCATGGTGACAGAAACTGTTCTTGCGCCTGACTGTTCTGGTGCTCAGTGCACTGTAGCACCAGCCAGAGGGCAATAGTTCCAAAAGGTAGTGTGCTGGGTGAATGGGATCCAAAGTGCTTTTTCCAGCCCTTTTCCTCATTCAGGAGGTGTACAGTTCTTGGAGGCTGGGAAGGTGAGTACCAATTATTGTCTGGACTATCCTTTGAAGTATTCTGATGTCTGACATAGTAGCTGAACCAAACCAGACAGTTGTTGAAGAGCAGAGGACAGACTCCATGACTGCTGAGTAGAACTGTATAAGCAGTACCTGTGGCAGCTTGAACTTTCTCAGCTGGCGAAGGAGGTACAACCTCTGCTGGGCCTTAACCTGAATGACTCCACTGCTACCACAGTGCTGTTTAGAATGGTGAGCAGGGTTGATGCTGGTCCATAAATCATCTCCACTGTTTTGAGAGTGTTCAGCTCCATGTTGTTTTGACTGCACCAGACAGCCAGCTGTTCAACCTCCCTTCTGTATGCAGACTTGTCATCATCTTGGATGAGGCAGATGACTGTAGTGTCATCTGCAAACTTCAGAAGCTTGACAGAGTTGTCCTTGGCGGTGCAGACATTTGTGTATAGGGAGAAGATTATTGGGGAGAGCACACATCCCTTGGGTGCACCAGTGCTGATTTTGCATATACTGGAAGGGAATTTCCCCAGTCTCAATAACTGCTGCTTATCTGACAGAAAGCTGGTAATCCACTTACAGATAGAGGTGGGAACCGAGAGCTGGGTTAATTTATTCTATAGGAGAGCAGGGATGATGGTGTTTAAAGCCGACCTGAAGTCCACAAATAGGATCCTTGAATAAGTCCCTGGTGTGTCTAGATATCCCATAATGAATTAATCATTTACAGACCTGTTAGCTTGATAGGCAAACTGCAGGGGATCAAGAAAGAGTCCAGTGATGTCCTTCAGGTGGGCCAACACCAGTTCCTCAAATGAATTCATGACTACATACTTCAGAGCAACAGGTCTGTAGTCATTAAGTCCAGCAATATTGGGTTCACGGTGCACCAGTGATGTGTAGACGATCTGTGTGAAGATGGGGGCCAGCTGGTTAGCATAGGCTTTTAGATAAGTGGGTGAAACACCATCTGAACCCTGTGATTTCCTTGTCTTTTGCTTCCGGAAGATCCGTCACACATCCTCTTCACATATCTTAAGTGCAGGTTGAGTAGCAGGAGGGGGGTTGTGGGAGGTGTTGGTGTTTGTGTGAAGTGAACAAGAAAATTTGAAAAAAACACTCACTTTTCTTGACAAGAAAACTTTATTAGCTTTAAAAATCAAGAATTGTCAAATTTCACTAACAAATACTGAAATTTTGGTTTTGTGACAAGGTATTCAGTGTTGGGAGGATTACTTTTGAAATGTATTCTAATACAGATTACAGAATACATGCTGTAAAATGTAATGAATAATGTTTTCCATTAGATTACTTAAGGTCAGTAACGTATTCTAAATACTTGGTATTACTTCAGCACTGGTTGATTTTTTCACTTGTTTTTAACTATAAAAACTCTGCCACTATAGTAAGACAAAATACACTTGTTAAATATAAATTCTCTGAAAAACCTAAATATCTTATGCAGTGTTGTTTCTAAAATGAGACTGATTTAGCCTTCCCAGTAATCAAAATACTTTTTGAATGTAACTGCATTCTATTTACCAATGATTTCAGTTGTAACTGTAGTGGAATACAGTTACTTATATTTAATATTTTAAATACGTAATCCCATTACATGTATTCCGTTACTCCCCAACCCTGCTGATAATATATTATTAACCCATTCTTTTCAAGCTGATCTGAATGGTAGGCCTGTGTCACGATTCACTGTTGTCTGGCCTGTGCTTCTCCCGTCATCTGTTCCACATAGAATACACTTCCCATAATTCCCTGCTCTTATCACTGCCAGCTGTCTTTCATTGTCTTCACCTGTGTTTCATTAAGTCATTACCCACTGTGTATATAATGCTCTGTTGTTTGCTTGTTCTTGGTCAGTTGTTGTATGAATTTAAATGTGAATGTATCTACACCTACCGTGTTTTGCCTGTGCCTTTCGTGGATTTTTTTTTGCCTGTTTATGTTTTTGTTTCCCATCGTGGATGTTTTCTTTGTTCCTGTGTCTCCCAGTTCTGTGTATTTGTTTATTTTTCACTAAACTCCGTTTCCGCACCTAGATCCAGCTCCTGAACTTTCTTCCCAGCGTTACAGAACAAATGACCAAATAATTGATCTAGCAGCCATCAGAATTCTCCTCCTCAGGCAAGGGGGCCGTCCAGTTGAGGATCACGTTCGTGAGTTTTTAGAGCTGGCAAATTTAGTGGACTACCCAGCATTTTCCTTGGTGGTTTTCTTCAGGACGAGTCTCAGTAGTTCACTAAAGGAGCTATTGCCTCCAGCGAATCCTCACGGGACGCTCCTCGAGTTCGTGGAGGAGACTCTGACACTGTGGGTGTAGAGGAAGAGGGCTTCACATCTCCTCCCACAGTGGTCACCCCCCAGCCTTCCATGGCTCATCCCTCCACACCTGCCACGCCTGCCACGGCCAACGAGCCAACGCCCACACCTGCCACAGACAACGAGCCAACGCCCACGCCTGTCATGGCCAGCGTGCTGGAAGTCTAGTCCGTCCCAGAGCCTGCGTTGCCAGCCTCGTCCGTCCCAGAGCCTGCGTTGCCAGCCTCGTCCGTCCCAGAGCCTGCGTTGCCAGCTTCATCCGTCCCAGAGCCAGCGTTGCCAGCCTCGTCCGTCCCAGAGCCAGCGTTGCCAGCCTCGTCCGTGAGGAGGGAGGAGGAGAAGAAAGGCTTCTGTTCCCCAGTCTCCGCCTCCCGAGCCTTCCAGCGCTCCGCCTCCCGAGCCTTCCAGCGCTCCACCTCCCGAGCCTTCCGTGGCTCCGCCTTCCACTGCTCTATCTCCTGAGCCTTCCACGGCTCTGTCTCCTGAGCCTTCCACGGCTCCGCCTTCCACGTCTCCGTCTCCTGAGCCTTCCACGGCTCCGCCTTCCACGTCTACATCTCCTTAGCCTTCCATGGCTCCGCCTTCCACGGCTCCATCTCCTGAGCCTTCCATGGCCGTGTCTCCTGAGTCTTCCATGGCTCCGCCTTCCGCTGCTCCGTCTCCTGAGCCATCCACGGCACTTTCCCCTGAGCCTGCCACGGCTCTGACTCCTGAGCCTGCCACGGCTCTGACTCCTGAGCCTGCCATGGCTCCGCCTACCACGGCTCCACCCCCGGCATCCTCCACGGCTCCGCCTTCCACGGCTCCGCCCCCAGAGCTCTCCAAGGCTCCGCCACCTGAGTCTTACATGGCTCCGCCCCTGGAGTCCTCCATGGCTCCGCCTTCCACGGCTCCACCCTTGGAGTTCTCCATGGCTGTGGTCCTTTGGCAGCCTCCCAGGCCTCCTGACCCAGTCCCCGTCCTGTGGCCGCCTCCCAGGCCTCCTGACCCAGTCCCCGTCCTGTGGCCGCATCCCAGGCCCCCTGACCCAGTCCCCGTCCTGTGGCCGCCTCCCAGGCCCCCTGACCCAGTCCCCATCCTGTGGCCACCTCCCAGGCCCCCTGACCCAGTCCCCATCATGTGGCCGCCTCCCAGGCCCCCTGACCCAGTCCCCGTCCTGTGGCCGCCTCCCAGGCCCCCTGACCCAGTCCCCGTCCTGTGGCTGCCTCCCAGGCCCCCTGACCCAGTCCCCGTCCTGTGGCCGCCTCCCAGGCCCCCTGGCCCAGTCCTCCTGACCCAGTCCCCGTCCTGCGGCAGTCGCCCAGGCCTCCAGACCTGGTCCCCATCTTGAGGTCATCCCCTTGGACTGCCTGTTTGCCCCTTGTGCCCCCCTTGGACTGCCTGTTTGCCCCTTGTGCCCCCCTTGGACTGCCTGTTTGCCCCTTGTGCCCTCCTTGGACTGCCTGCCCCCCCGAGCCTCCCCTTCACTCCATGGATGATTTGTTTTTTTGTTTTGTGTTTTTTTTTTTTTTTTATGGAGCGTCTAGAATCCGCTCCTTAGAGGGGGGCTATGTCACGATTCACTGTTGTTTGACCTGTGTTTCTCCCCTGTCATCTGTTCCCCATGGACTACACTTTCCATAATTCCCTGCTCTCATCACTGCCAGCTGTGTTTCCATGTATTCACCTGTGTTTCATTAAGTCATTACCCACTATGTATATAATGCTCTGTTGTTTGCTTGTTCTTGGTCAGTTGTTGTTTGAATTTAAATGTGAATGTATGTAGACCCACCGTGTTTTGCCCGTGCCCTTCGTGGATGTTTTTGCCTGTTTATGTTTTTGTTTCCTATCGTGGATGCTTTCTTTGTTCCCGTGTCTCCCAGTTCTGTGTATTTCTTTATTTTTCATTAAACTCTGTTGCCGCACCTAGATCCAGCTCCTGAACTTTACAGCCTGGTAGATGTGAGTTCAACTGTATCAAGGTGAAGCATAATTTACCAGTAAGTAAAGCTATTCGACATGAAAACAGAGCTGATTTTGAGCAGGTAAAATTAGTGTTTTCTTAAAATACTAATGAGAATTTTTAATAAAAGTATATTACAAAGTTTTAATTTAGACCCTAAAGATTCATATTAACTTGTACAAAAATGGCATTATATGACCCCTTTAAACTCTCACGCGTGCACAAATGCACTAACTTGTTCCTTCAGTAAGTCCTCGAGTAAAGCAGCGCAAGCATCCGTTGCTAGTTCTAACGTGATTTTTTTCAAATTAGCAACAAAGTCTCCGACTGTATTAAAGCAAGATGCTTTTGAGATAAAACCCTGAATGATGTTTTATGGTGTGGTAACCATGGTATAAGCGGAATAATTGACTCGTTGAATTGTTTAAAAATAATGCACACCCCAGGTGGTAATGCGGTCACATTATTTTCGGTCTGTCATCAATTATTCCTTACTTATTTTTTGGTTTATTATTGTAATAATGTTGCAAAGTAGGGCAAATTGTTATGTTATTATTATACGTTATATTATTATTATTATTATTATTATTATGTATATACTTGATTAATTCATATGTTAAGCCTTTGAGTTCAGAGGCATTACTTTTGAAGTAATGCAGAAACCACATAGCAAAATATTCAGTGTACAAGGTTAATTCCTTTGATGTCTGGGTATTCTTGGTATTTGGGTATCTATACACACTCCTGCATGAACAGGTTTATTAGAGCTCCTTTATGGCAAGTAACTGATGAGCACCGTCTCCCATAAGACATTTTTCATCAGTCCAAGTGTGTTTACCTAGTCCTGTGACCCGATTGATAGCGCGTTGCGTCAACTTCGTGGAATACCTGTGTTCTCATCCCATGTTTTAGAAGTTATTGCGTTTGCATAATCAGTGACGAGCGGTTTTCTGATGTTCGAATTTCCCTCTAACATTACATTTTTACTCCACTAATGGTTAGGTTTAGGGTTGAAGTTTGAGTTTGGTTGTAGAGTTAATAAAATACGCATTCCTCTTCACAGTAGTATTACACGGTTTACAACTAAAGACAACTCACTTTACGACTCCCTTTTGACACCCCCTTGTTGACATTTCACCTGGAAACTGGAGCTCACATGTGCCCATACATTCAAAAACACTTTCTGCATTGGCCACTTGTGGCAGTGTTTAAAATATATATAATCTGAATTTAGCTAAAAAACAAACAAACTGTGAGATCAGTCTAACAGTGCGACTAAATAAATTGTAGCCAGCAGTGTAAAACTATGCTTAAGACCAAGCAGAAGGTGACATCACAGTGGACTGATCAAATACCCAAACATTATGCATAATCCTAATATGGCTAGCACTCACTTACCTGCCTTACAGCAAATCAGTAGGAGGACTACTGAATGAATGTTACCTCACCTAATCATATTCGCTACACATTTTTGGAGTTTTTTTTTCATCTGTTAGTCAATTCAAAAGTGGTCAAAAGTGTAATGTACTCATAACTACAAGTTGTATCTTTGAATTTTACCTACAACTTCAAGGCTGCAATTATACATAAGTGTGCTGATTTTATAACAGTACAATAGTCTTAAGTCTTAAGAAAAGCACCTCAGCTCACTTGATTTCCTTTTTTTCAGTGTTCCTCAAATGAGCATTTCTTTTCATATGTCATGAACTTTTTTTAAATACCAACTTTGAAAGTGTTTAAAAGTTCACCTCAGAGAAATTCTCAGGTAATTGTCAATAATTGCCTTTATCAGAGTACAGATTTCAGCTTGAGTGTCAGCTAAGACCAGCAATTGTTCAAACTGTCATCTTGTAATCGCAAAGACCTTGATTAACAAAATGTTGACATAGAAAGTTTGTTTGGAACATGCAGTAAAGAGGGGGGACCATTTAAGAGACATTACAATCAGCTTTCCATTAAAGATTTGTTTGGTTCTCCTTGCAGCCTTAGGACCAATATAGAGGTATACCAATCACACACTCAGAAAGCAACTGACAAGCTTGTAAAATCAATCACGATGCCCCCCACCATCTCAACACCATATCCAATATTTGACCATTCATAAGTAAAAAAGAGAAAAACTAGGTGTGCTACGAAGGTATCAAAACATCCAAGGCACTCATGTGGTATGAAATAAAAAAGCCTTTATTTAAACAGGCTACAACATCTAAAACGGCCAATGCATTTCGACTAAGAAAGCCTTCATCAGGGTACAATTCCCCAGTACAACAAGGCACAATATATAGTCTTGGCCATCAGTGAAAAAATCAACAGCTGATCAACAAATATTCAGCCAATTGCCAAATATTCAGATGAAGTCAAAATAACCAACAGATAGTACACTTTAAACATATGTATTTGCATACATATTTGTATGTACACACACATACATACACATATGCTAATTCATATCAGTATTTATAAGAACCTACAAAAAAGGTGTAAAATCAATTTCTTCATTAACATCAGGTAACGTAGTGGCACAGAGTGTATATATCCAAATGATTTCTTGTTGAAGAAGACATTTTAATCTATTACCAACTCTTATTGAAAAATGGGATAGATTCTATTCCTGTCACACAAAGGGAGCTATCGTTGCAATAGCCAGCTTCCTTATAATGTTTTGTCATTGGGTTTACCAAATTGGAAGTATGAACTGCATATCTGTGTTCAGCCACTCTCAATTCGAGCTTCCTTTTTGTTCGACCAATGTAAAAAGGGACACATTCACACTCCAATTTATAGACAACATAGCAAGAATTACAATTGATAAAATACTTAATTGGGTGTATTTATAACAAAAGTTTTTTTTTTTAGCCATGCTACTGCAGTTATTGTAATCCCCACAACTATGATTGCCTTCTGAGGGCCTCAACCATGTTCTCATTTCAGGAGCAAGGAGATAGTTCCGAACAACCTTATCCCTAATATTAGGTGCATGTCTGTAACTAACAGATGGCATTTCCTGAAAGACAGCATGAAGAGCACTATCAGTGTTGACAGTATTCAATTAGATTTAATGATTTATTTTGTTTGTGCTGCTTCACGACTGTAGGCTGTCACTAAGTGCTCCCGATTATTCGAGTGCCATTGTTTTGTTTTTTCTTTAGTAGTTGCTTTTAATAGATCTTTTCCTTTCAGTGGTGCATGTGAGTTTGTGAGTCTATCCCCTCTGTTTAAATCTATGAAGCATATCATTAAACAGAATTTACAAACCATGCTCTAAATCCAAAATTAAGCCTTTGAAACTGGCCAAATGGTATATTTTCAATCAAACAAGGACAGTATTATGGTCTGTTGGTTTTATGAAAATCGAGGCAAGTAATTCACCATTAGGATTTCTGATTATTTTTAAATCAAGAAAATACTATTTCAAATCTCAGTCATTGAGTATACCAAACTCAGTTTTAAATGATTGTTGATACCATTAACAAATTCATGAAAAGTATGAAGTTCTCTTTCTGAATCTGGCCAAATAAAAATGACATCATCAATATATCTGCCCCATCATGCAATCTTATCAAGGAGGGGATTGGCTGAGGAATGAATAAACCTCTCTTCCCACAATCCTAAGGATATGTTTGCATCATTTGTCACAAAACAGGCACCTATAGCTGTACGCTTTACTTGTTTGCAAAACTGGTCTTGAAATAAAAACACATTGTTCTTTAGAGTCCACCTTTTTAGAATAAAAGCAGTAAGTAGCATATTTTCAGGAGATTTTCAGGAGGTTTACGGCTCAAGAAGAATTCAATAGCTTCAAGCCTGTCTGCATGGTCAATATTAGTATCCAAAGACTCTATATCCATTGTGATTAAGAAAGAAGATCCTACATTCATAATGTCGTTAATTCTATTCAGCACATAAGTGCTTTTTTTAATGAAGGACAAAATCAACATACTGAGATGCCGGTTCAGTCAAAGAATCGTTGCCACTGATTATAAGCCTAACTGGTGGTGTTACTTCATTCTTGTGAATCTTGTAAAAGCAAGACTGGGCAACACGTAAAAGGATGGAATATGAGGATCTTTACAGAGTAAAAAATCATGTTCCGAATGAGATACATTTTTCATCCTTGGCTGAAGGTCTGTGAGTTCTTATTTTATATTTTCCAAGGGATGTGAAGTCAAAGGTTAATAATAGTCAGGGTTCATCGTCGTCACTCCTGAATATACTGATATTTTCCCCAAACAGCTTCTTATACAACAACTTTATCAGCCGATTTCACAAAAATCTCCTTGTTCTCTGCAAGCCATTTTAATGAATGGGTCTTGTCTTTCGTCAGGTTGTGATGTTTAGATCTTTGTTGTTTGGCAAAAAGATGATCCACTTCATATGTAACTTTTTTGATGAAGATATTGAGTGTTGGGTTTGAATCATATTGAAGAAACTTAGAGTTTGGTTTCCGCAGCCACAAACAAACTTTTGTTTGACTGATTGTAGTAGTGAACCTGGCATATAAATCATCATCACTACTAGGTAAATTAAAAGAAACTGACCTGACCCTTCTGGCAGGTTTTAGAATACTGTTCTTGTCATTCCAATTGTAGACTTGACTGTCTTTGATTATCTCTCTGGTCATGTTTAATTTTGGATCACTTCTCGCTTTTATGAGGCTTGATAGCTTCTTTAACTCTTCTTTCAATTTGCTTTCAAAAGGAAGCCTGCGCTCAGATGAGTGCTTAAGGGACATTTTTGAGTTCACTTCATTAATCTCCATCTGTAGTTCATGCTTTTTCTTTTTACCTTCCTCTATAAGAAGGAGGGTGAGATCAAGGGGACATTTGTTTAAAATGGCTTACGACTTGTTCTTAAATTCTAAATCCAGTCCTATCTGTCAAACCCAGTTCCAACATTCTCAAATTATCTCCCTGTAATCACAAACACACACCTCACACGCGCACACTGTATTGTGTCAGCTACCATTGGAGGCCTATGCTTTCATCTGATTTATATCTGTTTTCATGGGAATGGCTAGGAGGCCATTTTGTGTAGGTTGAAAGGTCCTCCATTAAAGCTATGTGAGGGCAGATGGGTAGAGTTATGGGCTAGGGGTGTAATTGCTCTCAAACTGCCCATTGATGCTGTGGTAATAACTGTCTGGGCCACCTTGGCCCGCTCAGCCTTGCCAGCTGTATGGGCTACCTCTCTAGGTCACATTTGTTGTAAATTTCCGAACCTCCATGTTAGTCATTCTGAACAGCAATCAGCCTTTTCTCACTCTCACCTCTATGGTTCCCTTAGGAGCAGTTAACGGCAAGCGTGTTTGCTGCTGATTACATGAAAATGTCAGATTACCTGTATATCCCAGGGAAAGAAAAGTGAGGTGCTTTCCAGCAATACTGAAAACACTCCATCTTCTCCATACAGCAATCGAATTGACCAACAAACACATAGTCCATGTACAGTTGCCCAAATAGGTGGTGTAAACAGGTAAACTCACTTCAACTGACAACCAAAAGAAATCAATACTCTCGTGGTGAAGCACACAAACACCATCTCACACATACAAGCACATGTACAAAGAAGCTAATGAAGACTGTAGGAGGTGACCTGGTCTTCCTCTAGATGGATGGATGGATGGATGGATGTGTAGCAGTCTAGCTGTTGTCTTCCCAAGGGATGCGACACATTTCCTTTCACTAATAACCTGTGACTATGTCCCTGTTTACACCTAGAATTAACATCCGTCTCAGGTGATTTGAGCACAGGTGGTCAGCGTTGTATACATGTATCTATAGGGTACAATGTGTTTTGTGCTCCATTAACTAAAACAACATTTTTAGATAGTCAAAAATGAATGTGACCAAATCACATTTGTAGTGTGAATACTAAACCATCCCAAAGAAACATTATACTGAGCCTGCAGAGGAATGGTCTATATGAAAGCAATAAAGATGACCTAAAACGGTCAATGGTTTACAATAACAGTATTTCCAAGCTGGTTTAAAATCTATACTTTATTGCTCCTTGGATTTAAATTGTAGATGGCTGACTTCATGAAGAGCCTTGCTGAATTGTACACAGCCTGTTCTGTTTAGAATGCTATAGACTCCAGTATTGATCTGAAGCTTTGTTACCCCCAGCTGTTTTGGGAAATAGGATGCAACAAAAGCCTTTATATCTAAACAATATGATGATGGAGGCCAGTAAAAAATCATTCAGAGTGACACGCTACAGTGGAAGGCCTTGTAAGGAAGCAAGAGAAACAACACACTTGGGCAATACAGCTAAGGTCATGGCTGCAGTTACCAAGGAAACAATGCAGCTGTTACAGTCTACATTTAATGAACTGCCAACTGATACATTTTTTTCTATGCAGTTTTATGTCTTTTTATGTGTTTTATAGAAAACAGCTACTTTAAAAATGGAGCACTGGAAATTATATCCATAATATCTGTTGAACCCCAATCCAGCATTTACAGAGATAAATTTGGACAACAATGCAAAAGTAATTTTCATACTTTGTATTTTGGTCTCATTTTCCTTAAAAATGATCAAAATAACCTTATAACAAGATGTATTCACTTGAAAAGTAATATGAAATAAGATATTAAGAGATATTCAAAGAAACTAAAAAATTCTAACAAATATTGGAACAGAAACCTAAAAAAAGTTAGTGAGGTTAATGCTTAAAACAAGTAAAAGCTACTTAACAACTGTGTACAAAAAAAAAATGTCTTACCCCATTGGCAAATGTCAATGACCAGATGCAATTGTTTTGTCCAAATCTATTAAATCACACACACACACACATGTGTATGTATGTATATATATATATATATATATATATATATATATATATATATATATATATGTGTGTATATATCTACAGAAAGCTTACAATGGGCCTTGGTTGGCTCTTCCAGCAGAACAATGATCAAAAACAAACATCAAAATCAACACAAAAATGGTTCACTGACCACAAAATCAAGGTTCTGCCATGGCCATCCCATTCCCCTGACCTGAGCCCCATAGAAAATTTGTGGGGTGAACTGAAGAGGAGAGGCCACCAACATGGACCTCTGAACTTGAAGGATCTGTAGAGATAATGTATGGACGAATGGTCTCAGATCCCTTGCTAGGTGTTCTCCAACCTCATTAAGCATTATAAAAGAAGACTTGGAACTGTTATCTTGGCAAAGGGAGGTTGCAAACAGTATTGAATTAAAGGGTGCCAATAATTATGGCCAATGCATTTTGGAGAAAAATTATTTATTTAATATTGTGATATTTCCCATTTCTATTATTTTACTTCAATTAAAGGTTAGATTTTTGTGATTTTATTTATTTTTTTAATGAAAGATCAAAAGGATAAACAATGCAGATTGTTTTTTTTTCACAGCCTACATTGCGCAAGGTTTTGGCACCAAGGGTGTCAATATTTTTGGCCACAACTGTACATCTCCTCTTGGGGTTCTCCAACTACCAGACAAAAAGATTTCCTCACCATCTCCACTGCCCCTGCTCTGTCAGCACCATCCCATTGAGCTAATCGCTCTGTTAATTAGTTTAATTATTGAAGACCTCTGCAGTGCTTCTCCAAAGCTGCTGACAATTTACAGCATGCTAAAAAAGAAAGAGCTGCCTGCCCAGCGCTGTCGATCAACCCAATACTCAGTCATATCCACCTAATGACATGTATTTTTAGCCACACATGTGAAATCTGTGTGCTATACAATTAAATATTTAAAATGCTTTTATTTTAGGTATGCTTAAATATCCTGTACTATATATTTACAAAATATATTTTGAATCAATATATATATATATATATATATATATATATATATATATATATATATATATAAAACATAGATTTTAGCCTTTTTACGATACATATCTCAATACTTAATGTGTAATCTGAAATGGTTTAAAATAATATATATATTTTTTTTATTATTACAGAAACCAGACTACCAAATAGCCTTAGTAATTTAATGTAGGAAGAACTAATACTCAGTGATAATCTTATTAGAAATATGCAAGGCATGTTTCCCACACTGTTATTAATATTTAATTATTTGTATTTATACTCCAATACAAACAATAATAAACCACAATATTTGCCTACATGTATTTTTACACATGAAACATTCAGCTCATTCAACTGTAATTTTATCAAGGTTTGATATCTTATCCTTTTATAGTCTATTTGTGCCAATGTACATGATATAATGTATTTGTTTTGTTTTTGCTTTTTGATTCATGGCTTGAATCAAAGTATGATCCTAAAAAAAGTGGTGGACACATCTGCTTGAGGAGGGGCCCTTTGATTGACCACCCTGTCAGAGCAGTCTGCAGAAACTGTACTCATATTTAATTGAAAATTGAGACAGTGTTGAAATGAAAATATTGATTCATTCATGGGGCACGCATAGGACTGGGCTGCCTGGATTTCTGGGATAAAGGCTGTGGGGAAAGCTTTTGCAAAGACAGATGCTTGCATGAGGATAAGTAGATTTTGGTGAAAGCAGCATGAGAGAGAGAGAGAGAGAGAGAGAGAGAGAGAGAGAGAGAGAGAGAGAGAGTGTGTTATGGATAACACTAAAGGCAGGAAATTAAAAGCACACTCAGAGTGTCTATCTTCTGTTGTCTTCAAGTGCACCTGAGAAGGCTCCTACTTCCGTGTTGGGCATATAGAAATACCCAGAACAAAACATATATACAATGATCACTCTAACACAGCCTACGCAATAATTGTAACCTGCAAATGTAAGCTTAAGGAACTATATTTCTACCTGATCTATCCCTTAATTTTATTTGCTTTATCATTATTATTATTTTTGTATAACCTAATGTATTCAAGTTGCCTCATTGCTTTTAAATAATATTTTTGACTTGAATTAAACCAGTTAATTTAGATGCTACCACATACGTGCATTTTTAGGTGCACTTTTTTGGAGTATAAGATTTATTTGGACATGTCCCTTTCAATGTGGCAACTTGTCAATTCAGTTTTCCTTAGGAATTCCAAGTTTCTCACTGGTAATATGACTTTGCTTTATTATTCATATGCACAGAACCTGAAATGATGATATTTCAACTCCACTTGAAAGTCACATCTCTGGATGGCAAAGCTGCCCTGCTAAAAAACAAAACAGAAAAACAAAACAAAACAGCCTATCCAGATTCAATGTGCCCAAAACCCCTCTAAAATCAGCAAACAGACCAGCCCGACCAAGCCAAACTACTCAGGCAGGTTTTAGCTGTTTTTTACAGCAGGGTGGAAAATGGGAACAACAAGGCACACAATTGTTTTCCGTGATAAGTTAATTGCTCAGTGGGAGTGTATAATGAGATGTAATGGTTTGTTTCACAATGAGCCAAGCAAGCGCCTCAATCTGGGAAGCCAAAGAATTCACATCTGAGGTAATGATATGAATGATACAGCAGCCCCTAAAATGAGGTTCTCTCTGTGTCTTCACATATTTTACTGCTTTAATCATGCACTGCTGCCTAATTAGAATCTGTAATTGATTTCATTAAGTTTTTAATTTAATCTAAAGAGAAACCGAATATGAGGCTGTTCTTAGAAGAGGAAGATGGTTCATGAAATGGATTCGCAGTAAACAGGTGAGCAGATCTAAAAATATATATCTGCAAACCAGTAAGACATTCTGCTCTAAAATCAATGGAACAAGAAGCAATTCAAACAGAGAACTAATATAGCTATGAAGCAATGAGCCAATTTAATGCTGGAATTTACTAATATTAATAATTATTTGTTTACATGTGCAAGTACTCAATGAATAAAATTAATCTATTGCTTCAAATTAAAATCTTATAAAGATCAATTATGCTTTATAGTTAAAGAATAATATGGTTTATTTCAAGCACAACCTAAAAAATATTCCTAGCCCTAGAACTCCAAAAAGATAGCGAGAATATGTCCAAGGATAATGCTTTATAAACTGATTGTTTTACGAACATCAGATTTTTTTGTTGGCTCTTGTTGTATTTAAGGCCTGTTAACTGCTATATCTATTGATTCGTTCACCTTCTAAATCAAAAGCCCATTATAAAACAAGAGAGGCTTAGATAAGTTAAATAATATTACTTTTTAAATCCTCACGAAGGATACAAAACATCCTGTTAGCATGAAAATTCCTTAGTTTAATTTACAATTGATGATATATCAAGAGTTTGTCTAGACATAATATATGCACAAGTATTATCTTTTTTTATCGCCCAGTGCAAACCCACATATGTCCACTCTAAATCACTCACCTAATTAAAATACTAAATACCATCACTTTATTGCTGCTTACATTTCTTTTCTTGACATGTACAAGCTTTCTATAATTTTAAATAAATTTAATCTGACTTGGAAATAATTATTTATGCATTTTTATTAAACTTTTTTTAGTAAGATAATGATAATCAATTGTGTTTATTGGAGAGATGCCTATCTCAAATTAAAACAGTCATTAAATAAATGAATAACTGGCATTGTCCAATCATGAATTTTGTCAGAAACATGCAGCAATATCTGTTTAAATGTCAACTGTCATTATCACAGACATCGTGGAAACAGGGAGAGATATGGAAAACAAGGGGGTTAAGGACAAGACTGTCGAGCTTTAGCTCTGTTTCTTTTGTCTACTTGCCCTTTCAAGCCCACATTGATGAATGACAGTGCCACTACAAACATCAAATACATGACACATATTTCATAGAACTATGTATAGTGCAGATCCTTTTTTTTTCATTAGATTTGTATGGTCAAGTTTTCACACTCTACCTATTTTTTCTCTCACACACACTACTTAAAACTCTTAATGGATGAAGTTAATGAGTATGCAATTCTTCTTATAGACATAAGCAAATTCAAAGAGGCTATACCTGTATGTATGAAAGACCTCTCTTGTTTTGGTATTTTTCTGCTGCTTTTTTCCTTGTCTTGTCCCACTGGTCTCATCAACTGACATGTACAGTTTTCAAAACAAAAGCATAAAATTTGATATGAAGGCTTTAGATGAAACACTTATGATGTCTAAATGGGAATATAATCAGTTCTGGTGGCCTCTTCTGCAATAGAGATAATGTGATTGCCGTGTGCACCATGACCATACTATCTTTATATTGAATTTTTTTAAGGTAGCAAAACAGCATGCTGGATTAGTGTGTGTGCGTGCATGTGTGTGTGTGGTCAGACACAGCCATTCTCTTTGTTCTGCTGCTTATCACAGCAGATCATTATGCTGTCACACCATAGACACACACAACAGAACAAGCCCATGTTTTGAAGTTTGAATGAAAATGCAAATGTATGTATTGATTTAACTTTAATTCAGAGAGCTGTGGTGTATGTGTGTGTGTGTGTACATGCAAGAAAGAGAGAGTAGAGCTTTTACAGGAATGTGTCACATTATTCCAAATAATGAAAACAATTATGTGAATTGTGTAAATGAAATCTTCATCCAATGCTTACTGGCTCCAAGACCATTTTAGCTGAATGAATGCATTTCTCTGTGTGTGTTACACTATAGAATTGAAAATCTGTTGCTGTCTCCTTAGGTTGAAAATGTTGGGGGGATGGTCTGTTTCTTTATATAATATGACCCACTAAATCAATAAATGCAAATAAATGTACATTTCAAATTTTCCCTAGAGGTGAGCCTCATAAAAGTTTCATAAAACCTCCCTTTGGGGATGCCCTCACTGGAAAACAATACAGGTGAAACTCGAAAAATTAGAATATCGTGCAAAAGTTCATTAATTTCAGTAATTCAACTTAAAAGGTGAAACTAATATATTATATAGACTCATTACAAGCAAAGTAAGATATTTCAAGCCTTTATTTGATATAATTTTGATGATTATGGCTTACAGCTTATGAAAACCCCAAATTCAGAATCTCAGAAAATTAGAATATTACATGAAATCAATAAAAAAAAAGGATTTTAAATACAGAAATGTCGGCCCTCTGAAAAGTATAATCATGCATATGTACTCAGTACTTGGTTTGGGCCCCTTTTGCATTAATTACTGCCTCAATGCGGCGTGGCATGGATGCTATCAGCCTGTGGCACTGCTGAGGTGTTATGGAAGACCAAGATGCTTCAATAGCTGCCTTCAGCTCTTCTGCATTGTTTGGTCTCATGCCTCTCATCTTTCTCTTAGCAATGCCCCATAGATTCTCTATGGGGTTCAGGTCAGGCGAGTTTGCTGGCCAATCAAGCACAGTAATACCATGGTCATTGAACCAGGTTTTGGTACTTTTGGCAGTGTGGGCAGGTGCCAAGTCCTGCTGGAAAATGAAGTCAGCATCTCCATAAAGCTTGTCTGCTGAAGGAAGCATGAAGTGCTCTAAAATGTCCCGGTAGACGGCTGCATTGACTCTGGACTTAATAAAGCACAGTGGACCAACACCAGCCGATGACATGGCTCCCCAAACCAACACAGACTGTAGAAACTTCACACTGGACTTCAAGCATCTTGGATTGTGTGCTTCTCCATTCTTCCTCCAGACTCTGGGACCTTGGTTTCCAAATGAGATGCAAAATTTGCTCTCATCAGAAAATAGGACTTTGGACCACTGAGCAACAGACCAGTTCTTTTTTTCTTTAGCCCAGGTAAGACGTTTGACATTTGAAGCCCATGTCCAGGTCCTGTCTGTGTGTGGTGGCTCTTGATGCAGTAACTCCAGCCTCAGTCCACTCCTTGTGAAGCTCCCCACACATTTGAATGGCCTTTTCCTGACAATCCTCTCCAGGCTACGGTCATCCCTGCTGCTTGTGCACCTTTTTCTTCCACACTTTTCCCTTCCACTTAACTTTCTATTAATGTGCTTTGATACAGCACTTTGAGAACATCCAACTTCTTTTGCAATTACCTTTTGAGGCTTTCCCTCCTTGTGGAGGGTGTCAATGATGGTTTTCTGCACAACTGTCAGATCAGCAGTCTTCCCCATGATTGTGAATTCAACTGAACCAGACTGAGAGACCATTTAAAGGCTCAGGAACCCTTTGCAGGTGTTTTGGATTAATTAGCTGATTAGAGTGTGACACTTTGAGCCTACAATACTGAACCTTTTCACAATATTCTAATTTTCTGAGATTCTGAATTTGGGGTTTTCATAAGCTGTAAGCCATAATCATCAAAATTATATCAAATAAAGGCTTGAAATATATTACTTTGCTTGTAATGAGTCTATATAAAATATTAGTTTCACCTTTTGAATTACTGAAATTAATGAACTTTTGCACGATATTCTAATTTTTCGAGTTTCACCTGTATAGTAAATAATGTTATTTTTAATTGCATCTTTTAAATGCAAAAAGGTTTTCTTTTAGGTGTAGGGTTATGGCTTATCAATAGTATAGTTCAAAGACATTTAAATGTCTATGGTGTATCCTCATTTTGCTCGCTAAGTAAATGTGTGTGTGTTTTAGTGTGTGTGGATCAGGTTTTGCCTATATTGTTGGGACCAAATATACCCACAAGGATAATAAAAGCTGAAATCAACTTATGAGGACCAGCCAGTGTCTCCCTCAAGGAAAATTGCTTAATAAACATACCAAATAATATCTTAATGAAAAATCTAAAAGGTTTCTGTGGGGGTTACGTTTAGGTCGGGGTAAGTGTATGTGTGTGTTTGTGTGGTGTAATCAGTGTAATGCTTACTGGACACAAGTGAATTCACAAAAGCATACACAAATTCTGTTAACCCTCCATGAAAAATGGGGGGTTTCCCAAGAAGAGTGGAAAATTCAGAGAATGAGGAATTGATGTCTGTTTCCTGAACACATGCACCTGTTTGGCAGTTTTTGTGCAAATAATATTGTGTGCGTGTGTGTGTGTGGTGTGTGCATGTGTGTGTGTGTGTGTGTGTGTACGTATATATTGATTAAAACATTTTTTATGTGTGTGTGTGGTTGTGGGTTTATGTGTGTTTGTGTTTTGTATTGCAGGTGATACTGTGTAAAGGCCTTCCACATAACCCTTAATGCTATTGACATTTATAGTCCCTGATGTCTAGTGGAGGTCATTGATGGCTTTCTCTTTAAATGCCACATTGTAAAAATGACACTTTCCTCCCTCTCCTCTTCCTTCCTATAACTTCCAACGATCTGATAAAAGCAGGATTACTACTGACCAACAAATCTTTGAATGCTTTGACCTTTCACCTGTCCATTTGCTTTTCACAACATGTTTTAACTGAGCCTGTCTCGCACATAAATATCAGACCCGTTAGAATTACATCTGCACATTTTAGAGATGTTCAGAAGCCATAATTTATAAGTCTAAAGAAACCATGAAATCTCTCTCTTTATTGTCATTTCCCCTGATTTACATGTGAGACCAATGTGTATGTTCAAGTCTAGTTCTGCAAAAACCTCCTTTCTTTTTTTTAAAGCCTTTTAGGACCAGTTTATCTGACGTATAATATATTTGTACATATATCCATACATTTTCATTTCTTATGTTTATTCATGTTTGTAGATATGTATTCAGGGTGAATGTAGAATATGCTGTGATGCTAAACACATGAACATTGTGCTGATAAGTTCTGCAGGAAGTATTGCAGGAATGAGATAAAAACTGCAAGCTATCACAAATCATTTGGGATTGGTCAAATTTACATTCATTCTTGCAATCACAATGTTGCAATTTAATGGAGGGACTGTTTACCTGTGAGCAAATCACGGTTTACTCAGGCCACCGGAAAGACTCCTTATACTGGTGCTGTTAAACCCCCACTGTATTAGATGTATCTCTTTGGATTAACACAGGCCGTTTAGTGCTTAACAAGATTTATTCGAAGGAGTCATTGTGGTATATGAGAAGATACTAATGATACTAATTCTAATGAGAAAGAGAGAGCAAAAGAGAGAGAAATGATCTGCAGAACACTTGACTCCTTTGAACAGATCAAATTTAGACATGTGATCAGGGGATTTCTGCCATGACATTTTAAGGCCCCTGCACACTTCATATGGAATTGAAGAATGAACTGCTGTGACATCATTGTCTCATTTTCCTTTTCCTATATAAGCTACCCTTGTGTTCAGCCATCTCCCAGCAAGGGAGTAACTCTGCGTCAGAGTATTCCATTGACTTCTGAAGCCTCACTGCCTCATCTTGCTGTAACGAGCGTACGCTGTGGGACCGTTTTCTGCATGGGCTCTCCAATTACATCAAGGATGAGATTTATGCTCTCAATCTGCTGCTGCATTTAGATGATCTAGTGGATCTCACCATCAGGATGGTGAATAACTAGACTGGACTACTCATAACTAGACTGGACTACTGTAACGCTCTCATTGCAGGCCTTCCTGCATGTGCGATTAGACCTCTCCAAATGATCCAGAATGCAGCAGCACGTCTGGTCTTTAATGAACCTAAGAGAGCACATGTTACACCACTCTTTGTCTCTCTCCACTGGCTGCCGGTTCATGCCCGTTTTAAATTCAAGGCCCTGATGCTGGCATATAAAACAGTCACTGGGTCTGCTCCAGCATACCTTAAAACATTTATGCAAGAGCTACGTTCCCACCAGAAGCCTGCGGTCGGCTAAGGAACGTCGCCTTGTCGTACCAAAACAAAGAGGCACCAAAACACTTTCCCGGACTTTCAGTTTCATCATACCACGGTGGTGGAATGACCTTCCCAACTCAATCCGGGAAGCTAACTCACTCTCTATCTTCAAAAAACGGCTAAAAACACGTCTTTTCCAAAAGCACTTAACCGGTCAATAAAAAAAAAAAAAAAAAAATATATATATATTTACATTTCTTGTTGTACTTAAATCTGTTTTGTATACTATTATGATGATAGTGAAACTTTGTAATATGGCACTTTTTTTGTACCACTGTCTCCCTAAGATGATTCGCTGATGTTCTTCCTCTTTTGTAAGTCGCTTTGGATAAAAGCGTCTGCCAAATGAATAAATGTAAATGTAAATGAATCGCCTCTAATCTCGACATCGACTTCATCACCAGCTGTCAGCTCCCTTACCTGGTGATTCTGCATTTCCTGCCGCATCTGGTATGTCCTCCTCTCTGGAACCCACATCGGAAGTCGAGACCTTGCAGATAGGAACTCGGGAGGAGAAGCAGCGATGCCTGACTCTGGCTGTGTTCGTATTGTGGCCTGAGGACCATTTCACCACCTGTCCAGTAAAAGCCAGAGCTCACCTGCAGAAAGGAGTTTACTGGTGAGTGGAACTTCCCTGCACAAATCCTCCTTGTCTCGTACTCTCCTTCCAGCCAGGCTGCCGTAGGACAATACTATTCATCAGTGTTTTGTGTTGGTTGATTCTGGAGCTGAAGGTAATTTTTTGGGCATTGAACTTGATACCAGATGGAATATTCCCACCATTCATTTGGCTGATCACCTCTCCAATTCCACACACAGCAGCTTGTCCCTTGCTAAGATTTCTCAGTCTACTCTCCCGGTCAAGTGTATCATATCTGGTAACCATGTCAAAGAAATTACCTTCTACCTGATCAAGTCTCCATCTTCTCTGCCAGTCCTTGGGCACCTGTGGCTGGTAATAAACAACCCTCATATTAGTTGGACTGATATTTCTGTGTTATCTTGGAGCCCTTTTTGTCTTGCCCATTGTCGTGGTTCTGCTTTTTCGAGATGATCTGATCCATTTGTTGGATTTGAACCACGATCTGAGGGCAATCTAGGTCTGGGGCCACATCTCTTCCTCTGCATCACCCGTATGTTTGTGCCATCGAACTAACACCTGTTTATTGGCCCCTTTCCTATTGTTAATGTGCTCTTCATTCAGTTATTTATAGCCACATCGCATTAGTGGACTTTACTCATCAGATATCTACACTCACCTTCTCTTCACCATTATACCACTGCACAGTCTGTTCTGGATACTTACCTCCTGCCTGTATTTACTCTGTTGTGCATTTTACATTATTTATCTGCCAATTTTTCCTTGAACTGCTTAATTAGCTTGCATCACTCTTCCTCTGCATTTGAGTCCATCTGTTCTCACCTGACACTTTTTGTCTGTATTCCACCCATTAACACTCTTTTATGCATCAGTCTTTGCAGTAGTTTCAGTGTCATCATTAATTACAATAACAGAGTTTAATTGGTGCATATTATGGCTGAGTATAGTGTGATAGCGCATTAGCGTCATGAATGCTGAAAGTAAACATGACAAATTATACATTACCTACTCATTTTACTTTAAATCATCATTGAGTGGTTAACACAGCTCTTTTAATGATCTTGTGAATTCTACTCACAATTAGGCATGAAGTCATTGATGATAACACATATTAATGTAATGTTAGTTGATGTTTTATAAGTTGTCTTAAGTGTCGCCATATTTAAATGTAGCTCTAAATGTCTCCCCCAAAAGCGTAGCTGATGTCTGAATCTTTGCCACTGAATCAGTGTTACTTTTTAGCTGTTTTGAACTTATTTTTGGCTCTGAGTGATACACTCAAGTGTTAGTCTTAACACAAAGATTAACACTTTCTTACCAACAATAATCTTGCAACTTAATTATCTAAGAAGATAAATTGCTAGAATATATATTTTTGGAAGTTGCATTCAGAATCAGAATTAACTTTATTGCCTAGTTACACATACAAGGAATTTGTCCTGGTGACAGAAGCTTCCAGTGCATAAACAATACAACAACAAGATAATAATATAAAAATAAAATAAAAATAAAATGTGAATAGAAAATATAAGTATATATATAAAAATACATGATTATACTATATATATATATACAAAAACACACTGATGCAAGGCAATGTATGGCAGAACAGGTAGGGTATGTTGGATAAATCTAAATAGATTAAGCTGTGTATTGCACATAATTATTGCTCAATGGGGCAGTTTTAACTGTTCATGAGATGGATAGCCTGAGGGAAAAACTGTTCCTCTGCCTGACGGTTCTGGTGCTCAGTGCTTTGTAGAGACGACAAGAAGCCAACAGTTCAGTAGTGGGCTGGCTGAGTGCGATCCAGAGGGATTTTTCTAACCCTTTTCGTCACTCTGGAAGCGTACAATTCTTGAAGGGAGGGAAGGGGGGAAACCAATAATCCTCTCAGCAATTCAGACTGTCCTTTATAGTCTTCTGATGTCCAATTTCATAGCTGAACCAAACTAGACAGTTATTGAAGTGCAGAGGACAGACTGATTGGCAGCAACTGTGGCAGGTTGAACTTCCTCTGCTGGCAAAGGAAGTACAACCTCTGTTGGGACCTTTTCACAATGGAGTCAATGTGGGTCTCCCACTTCAGGTCCTGTGAACTGGAAGTGGCCAGGAACCTGAATGTCTCCACTGCTGCCACAGTGCTGTTTAGAATGGTGAGCTGCGTCAATTTTGGGGTGGTCCTCCTAAAGTCCACTATCATCTCCACTGTTTTGAATGTGTTCAGCTCCAGGTTGTTTTGACTGCACCAATGAGCCAGCTGTTCAACCTCCAGTCTGTATACAGACACATCGTTATCTTGGATGAGGCCAATGACAGTTATGTCATCTGCAAACTTCAGGAGATTGACAGAGGGGTCCTTGGCAGTGCAATCAATGGTATACAGGGAGAAGAGTAGTGGGGAGAGCACCAGTGCTGATCGTACATGTGCTGGAAGTGAATTTCACCTTTCTCAATAGCTGCTGCGTGTTTGTCAGAAAGCTGGTGATCCACTGACAGATAGACATGTGAACAGAGATTTGGTATAATTTAGTCTGCAGAATAGCTGGGATGATGGTGTTGAAAGCCGAACTGAAGAGTGGAGATTCACTAGATGAATACTCTGCAGTGCTGTTCGAAATCAGCGCTGATGGAGCTTGACCAGCGCGCTGGCTCAGTTCCCTCGCTTGCATCTCATAGCACACTTAAACAAAACAGCTGCGCCTCTTAACTAAAATGCCCACCAGTTCATCCCTGGTAAAACTGATTGGAAAAATTAAAAAATTACTAAATACAGCCCAAAAAAAACAATATCCACATGGCCAAACAATCAGTTAGAATGGGCATAACGGTTTTTGCTGCAGTTGTCATTGTGTTGTTTCATTGTGAAGACTTACAGCTACATCTGAGCATTGAAGTTTTTGTTTGTGTGTTGCATGTGATGCACAGTAGGTGTGTTTAGGTAGCAGTAGTTTGGATGGATGAATGCATGGATGGGAGGGTTTGCTTTGTCACTCACGGTGTGAGGTGTTATGCAGCATTAAAACCACCTTCACATGTGATGAGAAGTGTTCATATCAGTCAAGCACCTCTCAAACATATAAGGTTTTCAACCTTCCTGTATGACTGAAATGTGTGACATACACTCATAAACATTTCTCCATGCATTTCATACATACTATTTTCAATTTCTTAATTTATTTTCATTTCTGCATCAGTCACTAAAACTGGGTTTAAATATGTGATGTGCTAAAAAATCTGGATATATTGTCATGCCAAGCTTTACAAATAATGGAGTGAAGATCCAGTGCACTATTTCTAGAACTCAAGGGATATCACCAGCAGCATCTGTCCATATGACAGAGCTCAATGTCTTTTAAAGTGTCTGTTTCCACCTGTCCAGAGACTAATCTGTTTATTTCCACATGATAAGTCTAACATCTCTCAGTCACTCGCAGCTAGATGGTATCAGTCTGGCCATCAGTGGATGGTCCAATAGGAAATAATTGGCTCGCTGCAATGACCTTCAAATGGCGTCTGTGGAAAACGAATGATCCATCAGTGTGTGTTAATTAAAAACTACCCCAATGGCAAATAAATCTAATTGCCCAAGTTACATGAAGGAGCGTTTCTTTAAATGTGCATGAATGTTCCTCTTTCAGCAAAGCATTTTGAGCAATTTATTTATTCTAATCTGATGTTCATTGGATTACAGCAGTTGATCAAAGCCAGTTTTGCTCCAGGACTTAGATTTGGACATCAAGTGACAACACACTACAGTACCACAATTGTTTATTGAACAAATTTCCTTAAAAACCAAACAGTACAATTTTTTAATATCACCATAAAATGCATACATCCTCCGACATGCAAAATTATGAACATGACAGAAGCTGTGTAGGAAAATTGACAACTTTGAAAATGCATAAACAACAGCAGAAGTGTAATTTACCACTGTATAGACCAACAATCAAATAAATAAATAAATAAGAAATGTAGAAAGAACACAAGAGGGCTTTTTATGTGCATGGCCCCTGTGTGAAGAGTGAGTGTTTTTGTACAGCGTAAATTGGAACATTCTAAAATGTTTAACGTAACTTAATATACTATAACAATGATCAAGAAGAACCACATTTTTCTCTAACATAACTTGTATTAAGCATGATCTTTTTCTAAAAGAACGTACCCGTAATGGAGAGAGAATTTATATTTAATGTTAAGCGTTTTCTTCCCCGTATAAGGCCATTAAAAGGAAACGGCTTAAGTGCTTTTTCACATTAAGTGTTTCTGAATTTCTTCAGTGAAGACAGCTTTGTTGATTGTAATGGGTTTGTCACGCCACATCGCAAGCAATGTAGATTAGGTCGGCAGTGTATTTTTGTAAAACAGAGAACTATATGACAGGTGAGACACATTCACTGAGTGGATTCTGTTTCAGTAATTCGGAATGTGAAAAGAATGACAGTAAATTGTACATTGTGTATATTTTAAGGTGTTGGAGAGGCAGTGAGAGAGAGCAGCATTGAAAAGACAGTGATGAAGGGGGGTTCAACGTTCTCCATGATGAAATGGATGAGTAAGTTTAATGGCTACTGTAGCTCTGATTTGTGGCCTGAAACTTCAGCAGCTTCTCTTGATAAACTGAAATCCTGCACTTATTCACCTCCACACGTTCTGTAGTTTGCAGCTGGCATCACTTGAGGTATCCCTCTCTCAGACGCACGCACAAACTGAGGCTGGTGGCAGTTTATCTGCTCAATACTGCCTGGGTCCTCCAGTCATTCTCCACATATTGGCTATTTGTTCTCCATGAGGTGGATCTGACACTGTATCTCTATATAGGCCTGCACCAAACCAGAAACTCCCTATACACCTTAAGAGATTCCACACGAACACACACAGGAACAGACATAGCCCACATACACACATTAAAACAGAGAAAAAATAAATCACTCTAAATAAGTGCTTTCACTATGTAAACAGTGAACTATGACTAGATCATTTGTAACATTTAGTTGCTCTCTCTCATTATCTTTTGTTTAGTTAAATTGAGTGTTTCATGTTTCAAGTCAACAAGAAATGACATTTGCAATCTATTGCACTTTCAAAATGTGACATATCTCATTTGAAACAGGATATTCAACAAGATACAAATGTTGCATGGAACTTGATTTTATGCATCAGCAATTGATTGAATTGTGAAAAGTGCTCTAAATTCACAATAAGATCATATCGGTCATATATACAGGTGGTACCTTACCACATCTTCTACAGTTTTAGCAATAATGTTTTGAGAATTATTAATAATTTAAAAAAATTCTATCCTTAGTTAAAATGACAACATTCCTGCCCCATGGCTTATAACAAATATATTTGAATATTTAACTTCTTTATCTTATTTATGTACAGTACTGTATACACTCACCTAAAGGATTATTAGGAACACCTGTTCAATTTCTCATTAATGCAATTATCTAATCAACCAATCACATGGCAGTTGCTTCAATGCATTTAGGGGTGTGGTCCTGGTCAAGACAATCTCCTGAACTCCAAACTGAATGTCAGAATGGGAAAGAAAGGTGATTTAAGCAATTTTGAGCGTGGCATGGTTGTTGGTGCCAGACGGGCCGGTCTGAGTATTTCACAATCTGCTCAGTTACTGGGATTTTCACGCACAACCATTTCTAGAGTTTACAAAGAATGGTGTGAAAAGGAAAAACATCCAGTATGCGGCAGTCCTGTGGGCTGAAAATGCCTTGTTGATGCTAGAGGTCAGAGGAGAATGGGCCGACTGATTCAAGCTGATAGAAGAGCAACTTTGCCTGAAATAACCACTCGTTACAACCGAGGTATGCAGCAAAGCATTTGTGAAGCCACAACATGCACAACCTTGAGGCGGATGGGCTACAACAGCAGAAGACCCCACCGCGTACCACTCATCTCCACTACAAATAGGAAAAAGAGGCTACAATTTGCAAGAGCTCACCAAAATTGGACAGTTGAAGACTGGAAAAATGTTGCCTGGTCTGATGAGTCTCGATTTCTGTTGAGACATTCAGATGGTAGAGTCAGAATTTGGCGTAAACAGAATAAGAACATGGATCCATCATGCCTTGTTACCACTGTGCAGGCTGGTGGTGGTGGTGTAATGGTGTGGGGGATGTTTTCTTGGCACACTTTAGGCCCCTTAGTGCCAATTGGGCATCGTTTAAATGCCACGGCCTACCTTGCATTGTTTCTGACCATGTCCATCCATTTATGGCCACCATGTACCCATCCTCTGATGGCTACTTCCAGCAGGATAATGCACCATGTCACAAAGCTCGAATCATTTTAAATTGGTTTCTTGAACATGACAATGAGTTCACTGTACTAAAATGGCCCCCACAGTCACCAGATCTCAACCCAATAGAGCATCTTTGGGATGTGGTGGAACGGGAGCTTCGTGCCCTGGATGTGCATCCCACAAATCTCCATCAACTGCAAGATGCTATCCTATCAATATGGGCCAACATTTCTAAAGAATGCTTTCAGCACCTTGTTGAATCAATGCCACGTAGAATTAAGGCAGATCTGAAGGCTAAAGGGGGTCAAACACAGTATTAGTATGGTGTTCCTAATAATCCTTTAGGTGAGTGTATGTTTAGTTGTATTTAAATTTTTATTTACATTTTACATTTCACTTGTTTTTACATTTACATCTTTACATTTTTATTTTTTTCCTTCACCTGTACTTCTTGTCTTTATGACTCCGTGATTGTATTTATATTGAATATTCTGTAAAAAAAATAAAAATTTAGCAAAATATGTGGACTTTTCCGACAGTCCCTTACCACACCCTGGTATGTGTTATTTCCATGTAGCATGGTTGAATACGCAATTGAGTCAGGAACCATGTTACAATTTAAAACTACTGATTATAGACAAAATTACACTATATTTGGAAGTTAATGCTAAATATTCAAATATAAACTAATACTGTATGTAAATTCGCGAAATAGGTTGCGAGTACAAGCGGCTGAAATGGGCTTCCTCAGAAGGGTGGCGGGCTTCTCCCTTAGAGATAGGGTGAGGAGCTCAGTCATCCGTGAGGAGCTCGGAGTAGAGCCACTGCTCCTTTGCTTCGAAAGGAGTCAGTTGAGGTGGTTTGGGCATCTGGTAAGGATGCCCCCTGGCCGCCTCCCTAGGGAGGTGTTTCAGGCACGTCCAGCTGGGAGGAGGCCTCGGGGAAGACCCAGGATTAGGTCGAGAGATTACATCTCCACACTGGCCTGGGAATGCCTCGGGGTCCCCCAGTCAGAGCTGGTTAATGTGGCTTGGGATAGGGAAGTTTGGAGCCCCCTGCTGGAGCAGCTGCCCCCGCGACCCGACTTCAGATAAGCGGTTGAAGATGGATGGATGGATGGATGGATGGATGGATGGATGTAAAATGTTTGAGAGTTAAGGGAGACTGACTTGATTATGTCATTTGCATTGCACCACTGGAGTGAGCCATCAATACTAAGCTGTTTTGGTGCAAGTCCTGTTTCGTGGAAACAATTATTTCTTGGATTGGTGAACCTCCCTTCAGGATTATGGGTAGTGTAGTAGCATAAAAAAACAGCTAATGGACATTTTTATATCTAACAAGTAGCTCTCCAGATTATTTTATCCCATTATTTGGCTCTCAGTCACCATGAGGTTGGAAACCTCTACTCTCATACCTGTCAAACAAATGTAAATTTACCAGTCCAGTACATACAAGAATACCAGTCACATTTTGCATCTTTCTGTGAACTGAAAGTCATGTGAATCAACAATACCTTACAAAAGTGACCTTTCCTCCAGTGACCCATGCCCTATAAATTTGTGTTTATTTCAACTATCCTCACTTGTATTTAGTGCATCTATGTGTTTGCTTTAGGAAACACTTGAGCTGTGTTTACTCTTAACACAAAAGCAGGAACGGTGACTAATGCACCCTAAACTAAATGCAATTACAGATAAACTGTTCAGGTATACAGGCACACTCAGGTATACAATACAAGCATGGATAGATAATACATTGACTATTAACTATGAGTATTGACTGCAATGTGATTTTTTTTGAGAATTGGAGTTGATTTGAAGCATCATTTAAACAGTGGGTTAGAATGTAAGATTGCATCATGCCCACCACAATAAATTTTGTTTGATGACTAAATTGCTATGGACTTAAATGCTTGAAGAAATGCAACTGATAAGTCATTGAATCAAATAATGGGCATGTACATACCTAACAGTTGGTTAGCTGGTCTCCCAGCCTGGATGGATGGTCAGGGAGGTCTGGTTTGCTGGTTTTAGAGGGGTTTTTGTCAATTTTCAGATTAGGGCTGCACAATTAATCGAGTAAGTATTTGAGATAACAATTACAGCTGCCACAATTAACAAACTGTGAAAAGTGACTATTAGAAAACGTTACATTTTCAATTTAACGTGTGTTTTTGCAGCACTGGGACCAATCAAAGACAAGTCTGTTTCTTTCTTCTGTGTATTATTTGCTTTTTTATGCTTCTAAGAGTCCCAATATACAGATTACCATTTAGTCACTATTTAGTTTACTGATGTAAAAAACAATAAGTAATTCAGAAAGGTCTCTTTTATGTTTTATGTTTTTTCTAAAGACTAATGGAAAAGCAGTGAGTACTGAAAATAGGGTTAAAAGTTCTACTGTGCTCAGAAGTTCAGCTTAGTATCTCAATCATTGAGATAGACATTAGACATAAGTCTTTTCCTGATTGTTTAAATTTATTTTCAGCCTCAGTTTCCATCTTTTGCTCAACTTGGATTCAGTGTGTTTCAGCAATGACGTCCATAAAGTTGCTCTAAAAAAATTACTTTTGTAGTGCAGCAAAGAACATTCTAATGTCCACGCATTCATGCCAGCATCTGATTCTTGTGTGGTGCAGAACGACCTTGAGTCAGAGTGAAACAAGGCTCAAAAGAGATTTTTATCTTATATGTGTGTGTGTGTACTGTACGTGCACATTTGTTTGACTGTTCAAATCGTCATAGGAACAGCTCAGGGCTCACACTAATAACAGTAGTGTTACAAAGCAGGTCTGAGCTGCCCTGACCTGTCAATACATGGCAGAACACAGAAGATCCTTTTGCCAGAGCTTGTTGGCATTCACTCATAAATATCATCCTGCTAGAACATTAACACTAAGGTCCATAATTTGATGTATAAACAGTTATTTAGCTGCCTCATGTTTGTCAGTGACTATGTTTGCATGCACAGATTTTAGTCAATCCAAATAATTTCAATCCAATTGCAGATTCTGAATATAATATTTACAGTATATACAGTATACATTTAAAGGGGAAATGTGTTATTTCTACATCACAAGTTTTATTGCAAAAAGATGACTGTATTCAAACAGGTTTTCTAAATACGTTTCCCTCTTTACAATGTAAAAATAATTTGTGCCAGTGGGGTTTTTAGGCCTCATGTTGAAGAGTGGTGGGCATGTCTAGTTAGACTTGCTCTTTGTAATAAATTGTACTGTGTGTCGACAAGCTCTGAGGGCCCTAACACTCTTGAGAGCCCGAGACACCTCTGATATTTGATAAAAGGCCAATGGGAATTGGCGAGTGGTATTTGCATGCTCCTCCCCCGGACATACGGGTATAAAAGGAGGGGATGTGCATACCGCTCATTCAGGTTTTGTGCTGAGGAGCCCCTGAATACGGTCCCGGCCATTTCAGCGGGTAGTTCAGCATTGTGGCCGGAGAGACAAAACGTCTCGTTCACTCCATCAAGGAACAGAGGTTACGGAAGTAACCAGGACGTTCCCTATCTGTCACTCACTAGGAGTTGTGTAGATGTAGTGACACTAGGGGTCCCCTACAAAAACGCTGCAACTAGCTGAACTGGGTTACGTGGATCGGCGGTGCGAGATGGGCAGACTGCTGTGTGCCGCATAGTCAGCTCACCGGGCTGGCCCGTAACCTCCCCTGATGCTAGTGTGAGTGGGGATAAGGACAGGCTTGTAAAAGGGGATAGGGACAGGCCTGAAAATAGGATAGAGACAGGCTTGTCCTAGTCATGCCTCTTTTCCCTCTTTTTTCTTTTTCTCCCCAGAAAAAGAGAGAATTCGCTAACCAACCGAGATGCCAGTGTCTACATCGGGGGGGAGGGGGGTTGTCACTCACAAGGGGAAGACACCATGGAGACCACACCCCACCCGGGGTGTTGGGGTATTAAGTGGAAATACATCACATGGCCGAGTCTAGTCGGAAGTATGTCATGTGGAGAAGTCCCATGGTAGGTCCTGCCCAATGGGGGAGGAGGCTCTACAAGCATGGAGACTGGGGCAGGGGGGCCTCTGCCCAAGGAAGACACAGTTTGCCAACAGGGAAACATTTTTCAGCTGAATATATGTCACAAGGGCTTGCCTATGGGGAACCAGCACATGAGGAGCACCTGTCCCAGTACAGGGCGTAGTTAGCACAAGTACTGGGCTGGCAGTGAGTTTCTCCGCAAACTCATCTGCCACAGGGCTAGGAGGAAATCAACCAGGGAACATATTTGTGAACACTACTGGGAATCAACAATGCACATCTTCAGCATTATTTCAGCGAAATACCCAGCCGTTTGACCCAGACTTACCAGTGCGCACCTGCTAAGACACGGGATGAGACCGGCTCAACTCGGAGATTGTAGAATCTTGCAAAGGTGCTGGGTGTAGCCCAGCCCGCTGCTCTGGAAATGTCAGCTAGAGAGGCACCACTGGTTAAAGCCCAGGAGGCCGCCGCATTCCTGGTGGACTGGGATTGTAGTCCTGCTGGTCACGGCACGTGCTGAGCCTGGTAAGCAACAACTATGGTGCCGATAAGTCAGTGGGTGATCCTCTGTTTGGAGACATCGCTTCCTTTCCGCTGTCCACCAAAGCAGACAAAGAGCTGCTCAGAGATCCTAAAGCTCTGCGTGCGATCCAAATAGATACGTAAAGTGCGCACCGGACACAGCAATGCTAAGGTTGGGTCTGCCTCCTCCTGGGGCAGCATTTGCAGGATCACCACTTGGTCCCTGAAAGGGGTCATGGGAACCTTGGGCACATAGCCCGGTCAGGGTCTCAGGATCACGTGAGAGTAGCCCGGACTGAACTCCAGGCATGTTTCGCTGATAGAGAACGCGTACAGGTCCCCAACCCTCTTGATGGAGGAGAGCGCCGTCAGGAGGACATTCTTCAAGGAGAGTGCCTTAAGCTCTACTGACTCTAAGGGCTCGAAGGGAGCCCCTCACAGGCCATGCAGGACTACGGAGAGGTCCCATGAGGAAACGAGGCATGGTCTGGAGGGAGTATCTCAGGAACCTGATAATCAGGTTGTGCTTCCCCAAAGACTTTTGAGTCTGAGTGAGTGATGGTGTCTACCACGGCAGGTGGTAGGCCACTGAGGTCTTCCATGTCCCATCCAGGATCCAGACATGGAGATTCCAGTGGTCTGGACGCGAGTGCCAAATGGTGCCCTGCCCCTGAGAATGAAGGTCCTTCCTCAGGGGAATTTGTCAGGGAGGGGCTGATGCATGGAGCATGAGGTCCGAGAACCAAGTCTGGGTGGGCCAGTAGGGAGCCACTAAGGTGACCTGCTCCTCGTCCTTCCTGACCTTGCACAGGGTCTGTGTAAGCAGTCTCACTGGGGGGAATGCATACTTAGGTAGTCCAGGCGGCCATATGTGTGCCAACGTGTCTATGCCGAGGGGAGCCTCGGTCAGGGCATACCAGAGTGAGCAATGGGAGGATTCTGGGGAGGCGAACAGTTCTACATGTTCTAACACTTCCCCTCCTTTTATACACGTATGTCTGGGGGAGGAGCATGAAAATATCACACGCCAATTCCCATTGGCCTTTTATCAAAGATCAGAAGTGTCTCGGGCTCTCAAGAGTGACCCCAGTGTCACTACATTGACACAATGGCGAGTGAGGTACAGATAGGGAACAGAAAATTGAAAACATCTTGCATAGGGTGAAATATTCTGCCCCACTCTGGGGCCAAGACTTCAGGTAAAAGGCCCCTCTAGCTGACTTAAAAGGCCCCTCTAGATGACTTTACAGTATACTTACATGATTTTGAATCCAAATTTCATCTATATCTGTTTGCACAGAATATGTTACTCCATTAATAATCAATGAAAATGAATAATGCTTTTTAAAGTTGCGAACCAGTAAAAGATCACATTTGCCTGAAGGAGGGATTTTTGCCTCCACTTGAGCTATGTAAAATTGTCTGTTCTTTTCTCCTCTTGCTTTGCTCTAGAGGATCTGGGTCATGTTTCATAGCCCTGCGGAGAGAACACAGTGAAATCTTAAAAAATTCCCAAGTTAATTAGGTGCTATTGCCAAACACCTACACAGTTCTGAAAGATGGGGAAAACACAACCCAGAACACAGACAGGACAGGCTGTAAAGCTCATATAATTACTCACACAGGTAACACCAACACAGGAAAACAGACAGCTACAGCCAGGGCCATAACCAGGGTTTGAAAATTAGTGATGTCCGGGGAGGGGGGTGACAAGAATTCTAACAAAATTACCATTATGTTTTTACAATATAATGTTGTGAAACATCAGCTGATAAAAATAATTAAATAGCATAGCCTTCATCATGGCCAGAGTTCACATATTTGACATAATTGATAATGTAGTCTTTACTAGAAATGGTGTACTAGTGCTACTATTTTTTTAAATGTTCAGATGCCATGATGATCATCATGGCCAGAATAAGACCCCTTAGTGCCCCTGGGCATGAAGATATAAACTTTTCTTATAGAAGATATAATTTTTTTTTCATTAGTGACTCTATTTTACATGTTTTCTAAAGTCATACAATAGCTGTGTGTGAGGAATCAAAATTGCATAAAACATTCTTCCTCCAGGGGGGCGCTTGATGGCTTAGAAAAACGGAATGCTGCATTGATCTGCACTCAAATCTTAGTACGTGTTTTTTATTTAATTGGAGACTTTTTTACACTGGATAGTATTTTTTGAATAAAAAATGGTAATTGCAATCATTCGTCCCTGTGTACCCGCCGCAGAACTATCTACAAAATAACTTCTTATCTTGTGATAATATACTAACTATATCTATATAACTATAACTAATATACTAACTAACTTATCTATTGATAATATAAACTAGCGGACTGATTTGAGAGCGGTCTCTCTGCGCCCAGCTTCTAAGCCAGCGTTTTGAAGAGACGCACGCGTATCTACACATACGAAGGAGTTTTCCCTCCTTCTGGACAAAGGACAAAGAGAGACCACGTTTTTCTAACCTCAGCATTTGGCCACGGTAGAGTAAGATTAACTTAGCTTTGTTCCAGTCCTGTAGTATACTTATTACAACCGGTTCATTCATTTTCACTGCAAGACAACAGTGGATATATTTAGAAAATGGAAAGGCGACCAGCTTCCCTTCTCTCTCGTTTTCTATCAACGTTGATGCATCGCCTGCATTTCTCTCTATCATTGGACCCGAGGAACAAAGAAGATACGCGTATTTTTGCTGACGAGTGTAAGACAAAGGACCAACTTAAGATAATTTTCTCCTGACCGCTCAATGCAACAGGAATTCAAACAGACAAACCTGCTGAAATCACACAGGATTTCCCAAGAAAAGCTTGATATCTGAGCAGATTTAGTTTAGAAACTGTGACTTTTCTTGTACAACTAAATTGTATATTTGTTGCTGAATGTTTGATGTTTGGAGTATAATCTGGTCGCTGTTTTGCTGTTTTGATTTGTGAGATCATCAATTTTGGGTGAAATGTTGTTTATTTGAGTGATCTGAACTAGCGTTTCAGCCCCGCTGTTATGAAAGGATACCCTCAGTTATACTGCATTCACACCGTTTTGTTCTCTCTCTCTCTCTCTCTCTCTCTCTCTCTCTCTCTCTCTCACTGAAATTCATGGAGTGAGTGGCACCGCGGTTTATGTTCAACTCAGGTTGGTGTTTCAAAATCTCCCGCCTGTTTCATCAGTTCCTTTGTGTGCCTGCTCATTTCCACCTGCACGTGGTATTAGATCCATTTCTCTGGATCTGATCCAGCCATTTTTCTTTCCTCCCTTCCCTCCAAATTAAAATGATCATTGGCTCTGCCTTTTTGATCTAGTCCTCCATTTTGAACCTGGTTCTCCATGCTGGACCTGATCCTTAATTTTGAATTTAGTTTCCATTTTGAATCCAGTTCGGCATTTTTAACCTAGTTCTCCATGTGGACCGGACCCACCATTCTGAACCTGGTTCTCCATGTGGAGTTTAACCCGCCATTTTGTTTTCTTTGTTACGAATCTAGACAACCCCCCCCCCCCCATCCCACATACATACATACATACCAACACTATCATATAGCTCCACTCTTTAATTAGGATTTCCATGTTATGTATTTGAATTATATTCATATAGTATTGGAGGTGTTCATTGCTATTTGATTATAATAAATCTTTTTATATTATAATAAGAAGTACCTCTAGTATTTTTTTGGAATATTGTGTTGAAGCCAGCCTCTGCCACGTCAAGAACTCCCAAATTACCTCAGTGTATTGAAATTCTGTTGTTGTTAGAAGCCAACTGCAAACAGATTACTGTTGGATTCGTATGGCAATAATTTGACTAGTTTCTCCCCTTCTTGATTATTTTGATTATAAATCAAATTATTATTATAATTTTTATGAGACTCGATCAGTCCCTTACTATCAAATTTCTCTTGTCAAAGAGTGGTACCCTGAGGATAGAATTTAATGAATTTAATTATAGTATTGAATTTAATGTAATTAACTGATAATTATTAATAATTTTTGATAGTAAAATTAATCTAAAAAACCAGTAGCAACCTACATAAACAACATCGATTATGAGCCCTCCGAAGAGTGCGGACATTGTTTGTAGAATATATTTGCTAAAACATGAAAAACATTAACCCTTGGATAAGGGGAAGCTAGGCTTGTGCAGTACCTATATGAAGGAAAACCATACTTGGGTTTGTGGAAACCCTAGTGTGGAGGATGAATATGATCATACGATATCCTTGCAGTTGTGTAGACATGCTTGAATTTGATATATAAAATTTGTGTATGCCCCAGGCTGCCACCAGAAAGAAAACTGATGGAGAGTTAAGCAAGTTTGAAGGTTTGGTCTAATATATTTCTGGTAGGATGAGGAAGACCAGTGGCCAAGCATCTAGACTGAAGATTCTGACAGTCCTTAATGAGCAGCGGCTTGATGGAATGGGCTAACGAGCAGAGGCGAGAGGAATGGTGTGCATGGCGACATTTAGATGGCTAAGAAGGGGCAGAAGATCGCAGTCAGATACTGAAACTGATGAGAGAAAGGATGTGCAAGCTGACCTGATCCTGACTAGTTTATACTGAGGCAGGGAAGCTTGCATATTCAGGGTATCGAGTGCAATGCAAAGGAATTTGAAAGACGTAACAGGGCCCAAAGTTTTTTCACTGGAGAGGGGAACACCCAGCTTGTGAAAAAGCTTGGATAAAATGTCCAGAGTGAAAATCAATGAGCAGGAAGTCGTCGAGCAGGTGCAGTACAAACGGGAGCTTGAAATAATCTAGAAGAATCCAGCAATAGCCTTCTGACAGTGAATTGAAAATGTGCCTACTAATCCTAAACCCAAATGTGAGCCGGACAGCAAAGAAAAATGCTGACTGCCACTTAACGCAGAAAAGGGGCCAGTCGGTGGGGTGAATATTCATGATTTTGAAAGCATCTTTGATGTCTGCTTTGGCAAGGAGGGTGCTGTGCCTGGCCATGATAATTAATTGAATGGCATGATTGACTGAAGCATAGTAAAGGGAAAACACCTCTAGTGGAATCATGTCATTTACACTAGCCATGCAGCTTAACCAAGGAGAGGACATGTCGAAAATCTGTCTTTTCTTGCCTGAATATTTGCAAGTGGCTAGTCCAATTGGATTGACTCTAAAAGGAATCACAGGAACACAGGTTCAGTCTGATTACTTGTGTTTGAGAAAGGGGGGAAAGGATGGTGAGCCAAAATCCCTGTGTCAAGCCGCTTTGCAGAAAATCAACAAAAAATATTGTGGTTGTGGTGTGTGGAGAGATACTGAGAAAGGACTACAATATTCTGGGTGGTAGGATGTTGTTTTAGAATTTCCTGAAAGGGACGGAAGCGTCAAGGAAACAGATTTCGGATTTGGGTCCTAGCTAAAACTACAAAAATGAGAGAAAATACAGTTAGAAAATGCACTCACTGATTTATTAAAATTGATACAGATGGGGAGTACAATTAAAATAATCAATGGTGTGTAACCCTTTGAGTTGAATTGTCTTTCTGATTGACTGCATGGGGCCACCTCGGAAGCTGGAGCTGGCACACATTTTTAGGCACATTTCAGACGAGTGTCTGTGAGAGCTGCAGGTGGCACAAGAGATCATACATTTCAGAGTGCCCGGAACCCTCTGAAATGTATGTTGAACAATTCTGTGTTGATGTGGTACCAGTTGACTTTTTGATTACATTGCGGATTTCACAAAAGATTTATGGTTCTCGTAGAATAGTGTTCCGCCATATCGCTGATTGAAATTGGTGATCGTGGCAAGATAACAGTCTAGTTCCTCCCTGCGCTCAGGAAAAAATTCTGCAGAGAACATCTCAGTAGAAACCGACCACAAACTCATCGAAGGGAAGGTTGTGCATCAGTCTGGGATCTGAAGACATTAGGACCACTAATACATCCCTGTAATCCACAAGGCGGTGGTCGCATGCAAGGAAGGAAGGAAGAAGTAAACAAAAGGGAAGTTAAATTGATGTCTTTTCCTTTAATATTTTGTATTCTGAGTGCTGAGGAGACCGTTGCAGCAGCGGGTGAAACAAAACTCCTACCTGTAGTGAGAGCTGGGGGAAGCTTGCCAGAGAGAAATCGGGACCAGTGTGTTAAGAGGGCTGGTTGAAATCACTGTAGATGTTACGAAGGCAGGTGAAGGCAGACGAGGGATGAGGATCTAAGTGCGGTTTTTATTGAAAATGATAAAGACAAACAAGACTGGAACAAAATAAAACATCCACGATGGGAAAAACAAAACAAAAACACGAAAGACTTCCAAGGGGTACACAGGCAGGATTAACATCTACGGAGAGCAAGGATAATATTAACATACGCATTCAAACATCTAAATTCAATGAATGACAATGACTGGAGAACAAACAGGGTTTAAATACACAAGCACAATAATGACTAAATGACATGCAGGTGAGAACAATGAAGTGCATGGGCAGTGATGAGGGCAGGGAATTATGGGAAGTGTAGTGTATGACAGTTGACAGGTGAAACATGGGGCAGACAACAGGGGATTGTGACAGTAGAGAGAGAGAAGCTGTTTGAGCTGGATTTGAAGAAAAGGAGAGAGAGAGAGAGAGAGAGAGAGAGAGAGAGAGAGAGAGAGGAAATTCGAGGAAGAGCTGTTTTTACAAGATCAGCTATAGAGCGCACGGCTTCCATCAATGTGTTGTGCATTCCGGATGAAGTAGATGCGTTGGCTTCGACCGGAAGAGGTCTCCTACATGACTGAGATATGGGCGGCGATCCAGATTTTCTGATCGTTTGCATCCCGTGGTTTTAGGCCCGTGTGGAGTGTTGAAATGGAGCACTTCTATCATTGGAGAGGTGAGCTGGTTTATTTGTTGCCTGGAGAGAGCAGGGTTGACATTGATACCTTTGTTTGCTAACATTTCTGTAATCTTTCCGAGAGGGCAGCAATCCCACTGAGACTCTGGAAGTTGCAAACGCGTGCTGCAGCGAGAAGCTGACTGATCCTGAATGGAAGGTAAGGCACACGGTACTGAATCTATTTCCAGAGCGGGTGAAAGCTCTTCGGGGAGCGAAGCTGAATCGTCGTCAGACATAGTGATCTGTTGAATGAAACCATGCTGGCACACTGAAACGCTAGTGGTAGATAGTAATCAGACTTTTAAAGCAATGGTTGATGTATGATTGGCTAGGAGCTAATTAGATAATGGCGTGACGATGTACAGCTGTGAGTCTCCTGCTAGAACTATGCTTATGCTTACATTTTCTGTCATACAGTAAACACCCTGCCACCGAACAACATGGTCCACGTTTTAGTAATGACATTCTATTACAATCATTTTCACGTTAGTAACATGAATCATGTTAAAGTCAGTAGAAATGAAGTACCTCCCACAGTTGTTTTCAATGAGTTTGAAAACTGGAAGGAAATGTTCAAGGCACAAAGCCGCCACTTCCTTAAACCAACAAAAGTAATTAAAATGTCTATAACCACCATAGGGTCTGGAGGTATCAGTGAGCTAGGACAGCATTTTGTTTTAAAGTCATGCTATGAGAACAATATAGATATTTTTTGTTTAAAGAAACTCTTGGAAATAGTGCTAGATATTTTGAAGGGAATAAAAGGATCTGTATATTTCATACTAATGCATTCCCCCAATATGAGCAGAAAGAGAGTTATTGTGTTGATTGCATCCAAGAGTGTGACTGCGGTTTAAATAGACATATGTTTCTGGTACATAGGTCCTCAGGAGAGAGATATGCTACACTCTGTTCACAAACCGTGCCAAAGATTGGCAGCAGTTTTGCCATGCACTTTGCAAAAGAACAGAACATAACGGAACTCAAGTATAATTTCAATCCAAATGCTTGCTCCCTGCTGGCAGCCCATGTTCCCTTCAATTTCAACAACCAGAGCTGGGCTTCTACTTTAGGAAACTTTGGTTATGTGTGATAGTACAGAAAATAAATTTTCTAAGTAAGTGTTTTGTCTCATTTTCCAGTGAAAATTTCAAAACATAAATTTTTGCGTCTGAACATGCCTGAACGTTTAAACATGCCCTCCATGTTTACATGATCTTTGCGTAATTTTCAGTATCTTAAACAGGAGCTCTGTGTTTTTTAGATGCTCTGTCTAAATGATGTACAGTTGTTCGGACCCCTCTGCACAGTATTTTGGGCCCGTGTATTACAGTGTAGTACGAAGTCTCTATGCTCTATTTTGTTTTCCCTGAAATCAATCTACATGGAGAGCTGGGCTCCTGCCAGCCCAACTGTGGTTTACAGGTCAGCCTAATAATGACAGTGCACCAACACAACACGCTCCTTGATCACACACCCCCATAGATATGACAGCACATTTAGCTCTGTTGAGTACTTATGCAGGTGTTTACTGGTGATAGATTGCTACAGTGGCTCACCTTGAAACATACAATCTGTTTTGATATCTGTTTTTTCTCTCTCTCACTCTCTCTTTTGCATAATGGACAAAGGTCAGGTGAATTCTAGTTTGCGTGACCCAGGGGTCAGCTTGACGTCTGGATCAAAATAACCTTCATTGCTTCATTGTGATTAAAGCATCTCTTTCACACACTCTCAAATGCACTCACGTCATAACAAGTGTTAGGAGACCTACAGTGCACAAACTGATGTCAGCACACATAGGTAATGTCTCTTTCTGTATTAACATGATAGTTCATCCACCAATTTAAATTCTGTTGTCATTTACTCACTATCATGTTGTTCCAAATCAAATTACTTTTACAGAATATCAAAACTGCTGTTCTCCATAGAAAATTAGACTGTTGTTTTTATTTCAAACTCCAAACAAGGACAAAGGCACCATCAAAGTGTAATAAAAGGAGGCCGGAAGACTAATGTGCTATATTCCAAGTTCTATAAAGCCCAATGACGTCATTATTTGCTGAAAATATTCTCCTCCTTTGCAGCTCTCATATCACATAAGCCCTTCCGCATATTCAAACTTGGTGGATGCTTTCACTTGCATGACACAATGAGAACCAGTGGCTATCAGCATCTTTGACCCTGTTTACACCTGGTATTCAGATGCATTTTTGGTGATCTGATCACATGTGGTGAGTGATAAATACAGGTCTAAATGGGGTCTTAAACGTTTTGTGATCGGAAAATGCATGTGAACGCATCACATTTAATGTGCTAATATGTCCTGTATGAGTCCCGGAAGCAGCGAAGCGCCATCCCAGGTTACGAGATGTTGACAAAGAAAAATAAACATCTGATCGGAAAATGTTTAAAAGGGGATACACACACTAGCATGAGAACTTGACAGATCTTCCTCAGTGTGTCTGATATCAACATGCACGGACACTTATGAGAAGTACAAACATCTGCAGCTCAGGTTAATACAGGTAATCTACTAAAATTATGGACAATCCTGCTCAAAATGTTGCGTTTGTGCTTAAAATAAATTTCAGCTGCATTTGGGAGAAATTGTGTGCCGTTTGTTTTCACACTTTCTTTGTCTTTTCTGAATGTGTTGTGGTTTATTGTCATGCGCTGCATTTTTAAAACCAAAACTTTGAAAACAAAGTATGCATACTTTTTATATGTATGCAACTTAAACAATAACAAATAAGATATATTAAACAACTGAAAATAAACAATAAGGCACATTACTGGACCCTTTAAAATAGAGCCCGAAGCCATTTGTTTTGAGAATAATGGCTGGCTGATGAAGTTATTGGCTGGCTAGCCGGCTCAGCCAAAACCTAAATGGCTGCTGCAGCCACCAAACTTTTCATAGCTGCAAATGGCTGAAGCTGCCACTTCATGTCTACAGATGTCTATGTTATACTGATTTACTAGATCACAATATTTCCAAGCAATGCATGGCTTACACTATATTTCTACAAAATGCAATACTGTGATGAGAGGGTGACGGCAGAGATTGCGGAGAAGTATGTTGATTAAGAACGCAAACTTTTGTTGAATTTATGAGAAATCTACAGACGCAAACAGACGAAGTGTAGTAATATAAAGACCTAAATGTGTATTACGGACTTTTTTTCACCACAAGTCTGAAAGAAGACATGTTATAGAAGACAAATATCCAAAAATCTCAAAATTGACCAGTAAAAAAAAATTTTTTTTGCCTGCCGTGTCTCGCCTTAATATAAACACACACTGTTATCAGTATTATTTTGGACAAAGTTTTGCACATTTCACTTCAATGTACACTGAAGCATGCGTCGTGAATTAGCAATGTGGAAATGGTGCTTTGTTACTGCAGTAATATCACGTTCAGTGCTATAAATCTCTCCGTTCCAGAATATTTGGTTCATAACATCAATCTTTGATTCAGGTGTTTGTGCAACCGTGCCCTGAAGATTTAACAAAAGTCTGGGTAGGCCTAAGTTAAAAAAAAAAAAAGTAAGTAGGAATTAGGAAAGCATGTGAGAAGTGAGATCAAAATTACCTTGCTTGCTTCTTTCCGCCATTTCACCTCAGTGCGAGAAAAAAATGCATCGCTTCTTCTGTACGGAAAACGAGCAATTTTAATTGGTCGTCAATTCACTGTCTGTGTATCGTAGCAACGAGCACAAGACTGTGCTGTTCTGAATCCAGTGGGAAAATAGATCTCGTGTATTGTTTATATATTCCTTGTGTGTATGTCTCTATGTGATAGAATTATTATTTGATGCAAATAATTCTAGCCGGCTCAGCCAAACTTTATCAGATGGCGGCTCAATTTGGCTTATGAAATTATTGGCTGGCGGCGGCTGAAATTCTAAATGGCGCAAATGGCGGTGCCTGGCGGCGGCTTCGGGGTCTACTTTAAAATAAGACTGAGGCAACAGCGTTTCTTAAAGGACAAGGTTAGGGTTAGAAGACTAGAAGCTTAGCTCATGAGTTGTATGGACTACATTTAAAATTCCTTTAATCTTTTTTTTTCGTCCTTTTTGGAGATTGGCATCAAAAATCCACTTTCACTGAATGGAAAACAGCGAACATTCTTCATAATATCCCATTTTTGTTACAACAACATGATAATAAATTAAGACCAATTCACACATTTTTGGGTGAATTATTCTTTAAATGTATTTTTTTTAAATACACTCAAATATTTAATTTATTTAATATTTTACAAATAAAATACAAATACATTTTAAATACATTTAAATAAATATTAGACACATATTTTACCAAATTTTATTACTGTCTTCACCTCTTGACTTTTGAGCAGAGTGAATGTGTGAGCAGGTTTTCACTTTGCTCAGAGGGGATGTTGACTGTGGAGCAGGGAGTGGAGTGTGTTGTATTGCATGGCTAGCTGACGCAGGTGCCTGCAGACAGCTGGCACCCATCCAGGTATGGATTACACACACAATAACAAATCGAGAGAGAAATCAGGGAAAAGAAAGTGTGAGAAACAGAGAGAGCAAAGGATAGATCAACTGTGTGTAGGTATTACGGGGTTGACAGAGAAAGGTTGCACATATAACTGCACCTGCTCTTTTGGCAGGACTGGACAGACAGAGGGAGATGCGATAGCAGTTTGGCTAAAAATAAATTGCTACCCAGATTCAGAGACTGGTCTCAAATTCTCATTTCACTAGCACTGAACCTGCACATTTCTGGGTGTCACCAGGAGCCCAGCCCATCTCTGTGACTTTGAAGACCTAAATGTACTGTCTTCTGATGTATTCTGAATTTTGTATCCTCGCTTAATTGGTGTAATAAACAAATTGTGAACTGTTGGAATTCAAATATTTAGAATTTTGAAGAAGCTTCACGCAGCTCATCTTCATTCATACCAACAGTGTGTAGTGAACATTAAAGGGAAAATCACCATTAAAGTATAAAACAATGAAAACTATAAAAACTAATTTTATGCTTATTAAAGTGTCACATCATTCCTTTAAAAAACATGCTAATTTAAAAAATATATTGGAATGAATAATTTTGACTATGACTATGTCTACCAATCACCCAAAAACCACCTTAAAAGTAGCCCATTGAACTTGTGTGCTGTATGTCAAGTCTTCTGATGCCATACATTTCTGGAGCTTTATGTGAGGAACAGTTTTAAATGTTCAATTATTATTCAGTGATAATTTTACTTTCTTCCAAAACTCTGAAATGGATTGCAGAAGTCATATGGAGTCCAAAAACGTTGTTCTCCCATTATATGCTGGGACTGGTTTAGTGTCACCAATTTAGCTCTGTTTCCCCTGTAATTTGCACTGGTCAACGAGCATTGAATATTTTTAGCTTGATTTTTGCCATTGCCTCCATGACCAAGGGTTTCTAGGCACACGTTAATATAACTCAATGTACAATAAAAATAGGTCTATACATGAGCCTGACGGGCTTGTTGTGTAATGAAGGGTAAGCCCCCATTCAGTGAACAAAATTTGACCGTATAACCATATCTGTTTCTTCCCTGTTTACCCTTCGTCAGTATCAGGAAGTTTGCCATTGTACACGCCTCGAAAGCCTGACAACCAGAATATAGTTCAGTTTCCCCCTGCAGCTTGCGCTGGGTAGCAAAAAACTACGAATTCAGCCTCTGTCTCCATGACCAAGGGTCTTGAGACAGAAAATAACAGAATTATGTGTTCAACAAGCACAAGTGTACACAAAACACACAGTCACCCAAGCAATACACCAGGGGTTGGCAACCTATGGCATGCATGCCATTAATTATTGGCATGCCAGCAACGGCGAGAGAGAATTTTATTTATATCAATTCGCACCTGCATTCCAATCAACATTTTGATGTAATCCTTCCTCATGATCACGCAACATGTTTTCATGAGCTGAAAGCATGAAACTTAATATTAATAATATAGCCTGCTCCTCTCTCACTGTTGCTTGCTATGATTACCCCTCTGTGTGATTTTGAAAAATGTACATTCATAATATAAGAAATATTTAAGATTCCACACAATTTCTTGATCAGTAATCAAATAAGAAAGTTGATGGCACAGCCATTGACAAGGAAATAAATGGCACTCCATGTCAAAAAGGTTGCCGATCCCTGCACTACACACTGTCCCCCCATAGGAATGCTGGGGCCGTTGCTGCTGATCAGCTTGTTCCCAATATCCCCCATGTTCACACACTCTTCCCCACTCAAAGTGCCTGGGAAGAGATTTTATCAATTAATGTCACTGCTGTATACACACTTCAGGGCAGATTTTATACATACCTAGATAAAATAAAGGCAATTCTCCCTACAATCTTCCCCATTTAACATGCCAGGGAAGATGTTTTATTCCATGAGCATCCCTGCTGTATTTGTGTGTGTCTAGATGTAATCAAGGCAATTCTTCCTACATTCTTCCCCGTTCAACATACCAAGGATATTGGTTTATTCCATAAGCTTTCCTTTTGTAGACACTTAAGGGCGTTTTTTATACATGCCTGGAAATAATACCGGCAAAACAATATTTACTCTCATTCAATCGGCCACAGTAGCAAAGGCACAGGGGTCTCCTGGAGTATGGAGCTATACTCACGGGTGATGCAAGCGCACCTGTCTCCAGCATGCATTTTGCC